>NW_026854612.1:0-79346 GCF_026571515.1 Ruditapes philippinarum
CATTAAATCAAAGTTACGATTGTAAAATTTAGTAAAATATTTCCGTAATTTATGATAGCGGTAGCCCTGTTTTAGAAGCTTGCTGGTAATAAAAATATTTCCGCTCGTTGAAATCCTTTACGTTGCTACAAGCTCTAGCGAATCTAATTAACTGGGAAACATAAACCCCGTAAGATGTTGCATGGGGTACGTCTCCATCTAAATGTGGATAATTAACTATACAAAAGTCAAAGTCATCTCTTTTATCATAGATTTTCATGTGAATAGAATTGTTGTTGATAGTAATATGAAGATCTAAAAATGATGTACTAAAATTTGAAGAGTTCGTTTTATTAGGTTGTAGTTCATGCGGATAAATGTCAGACACCATTTGTCAAAACACGTTTATTTTATATTTTTAAAGAGACTGTGTATCCATTGTCAATATTTCCTGATATTAAATTTGAGCATAGAATATTTTAAACTATAATTTGAAGAAATGCCATGACCTGGGGCATATAAGCTTTACCTTAAATAAAGCCAATCAAATTAATATGGGTAAACTTGATAAAAGACTACCTAAATGTGCTACAGACAAAGTTTGGTGATCCTCCATCAATAAGTTCGGTAGAAGAATATGTCTAAAGGTTTTACTATTTTCAGCCATAGAGATCCATAAAAGGAGCCAATGGAATTAATATGAGCAACCTTGATAAAACACTACATAAGAATGCTACAGACAGACAAAGTTTGGTGATCATCCACCAAAAAGTGCTGTAGAAGAAGACATATAAAGGTATTTCTATTTTCAGCTTAAGCGGCCCCTACAAGGGGCCAATGAAATTAATATGAGCAAATGTGACAAAACACTTACTAAGAATGCTACAGACAAAGTGTGGTGATCATCCATAAATTAGTTCTGTAGAAGAAGATGTCTTAACTTTTTTCAATTTGTTAGCTCTAGAGACCCTTAAAATAGGCCATTGAAATTAATATGAGCAAACTTGATAAAAGACTACCCAAGAATGCTACAGACAAAAATTGTTGATCATCCATCAATAAGTTCTGTAGAAGCAGGCGTTTAAAGGTATTTCTATTTTTAGCTAAAGTGGCCCCTAAAAGGGGCCAATCAAATTAATATGAGTAAACTTAATAAAATACTACCTAGGAATGCTACAGACAAAGTTTGGTGATCAACCATCAATTAGTTCTGTAGAAGAAGATTCTAAAAGTTTTTCTATTTTAGCCCTAGATAACCCATAAAGGGGTCAATCAATTTGATATGAGCAAACTTGATAAAAGACTACCAAAGAATGCTACAGACAAAGTTTTGTGATCATCCATCCTTTAGTTCTGTAGTAGAAGATGTTGAAAGGTGTTTTTATATTTAGCTCTGTTGACCCCTAAAAGGGGCCAATTGAAATTACAAGGATGCTACAGAACAAATTTTAGGTAAATCTGCCAAGTAGTTTTGGAGAAGAAGACGATTGTTGACGCATGATGATGGACGACGGACGACGGAGTATCCCCCTTTGATACTGATAGCTCACCCTGAGCTCTCGGCTCTGGTGAGCTAAAACGATAAACAAGAATTGACGTTTGAAACCGCATACCTTGCAATATCATCACCGGACAGAGCCAGGTCAAGACTGCACCTAATATTTGACTGACTTACTAGCAATAATTATTTTTTCCACTTCATGACTGTTGTATTTTAATAAGACTTGACTAGTTCATTGAACGCCGCCTTTCCTTGTTGATCGTGTTTATCATATTTTGACTCTAGCGCTTTTAATTATTGAGAATTAACTACTGTTCAAGCCGGTGTTAGGGGTCTTGAGGTATGGTGCATTTTTTCATAATCCCACCTGTATTGACTTAATCAAACCGAGTCTGCAATTTTCATGTATTTTTACTGTTTTTGTCTTTCCAAGGATCACTTTTCTCCAGATATTTGGATCCTTATTTGGATCACGACTAAATATGGAAAAACTGATCCCTCGGAATCATTAACACAGCAAAATTACAAGAAAATTGCAGACTCGGTTTGAGTCTATACATGAGGGATAATGAAAAAGTGCAACATCCCTCACGCCCCCTTGTACCGGCTTTAGTGGTTCTTAATACTCAACACTTGACACAATGATCCTTAAGGACCAGAAAAATATAACAACACTGAAATGAAGTCTTGTTTGTCGGTTCCTTCATTCGTACTGTTATCTTTATGCGATAATTAACGTGCAAAAGACTTGAGTTTGCCTAACTCCTTGTTTTGTTACTAACAAGGTACACCCATTGCCAATTGATGACCACTATTAATAATGACACCATAAGGTCAAATGTTAAGATCACAAAGTACTTTGCCGATCAGTAAGTTAAGGAACAAAAACGCCTAAATTTATTATTATATGTAAAAACAATGCCGATGGAAAATACGTAGATGTTCCCCATTATTTTGAACAAATTAGGTAGCAGATCAAGAGCACAGTGGCACTTGTGTAAATTCCTTTTCTGATCAGATGTCGTGGAAGAATATTTTTAGGTGTGTCAGACGGAGAAGTGACTCTGTCCATGACGAATAGAAGACACATGTTTTCATTTGAGGTCATAAGGTAAAAAATAGTGGTGTCTCCTTATGAAACATCTAAGTATATATACCACAATCTCTTACAAATAAAGCGGGTCTGTGTTTTATATTGACACATTTCTAGTAAATGAACTGAGAAGGAAATTCTCTGAAATAAAGTCACAATGTAATAAGAACTAAAAGAAAAGGGTGACATTATAATCTATATTTAGAATGATAAGAAATATTATTACCATTGTACATCGCTTTCATTTGTTGGAGACCATTGTCGTCTATTTGTTTTGCCAGATTTATTAAAAGCGCATTAAATCTCCATTGTTCATGTAATGGAGATATCTCTGTACAAATAGATGAACTGGAACCCATGGGTTGAATAATTCCTGGTCCTAGACAAGGTCTCTTTTGGGATGTTCCTTCGTCTGAACATTCATTCTTTACACTGGTGCTTGGTTCAGCTAAAACGTCAGCCGTAGAAGAATTGCTACTAGATGCTTCCTCTGATCGGCTATAAAGCTGTATCATTCCCGGTAGTGGCATCGCATCGCTTGATTTATTTGACTGTCTATCATTCATCGTTACAGTTTATGTTCACAAAAAATCTACATGGTAAACTAAACCATTTATTTTGCACATATAACTTAATTATCTGGTATTTCTTTCTTCGGCAAACAATTTATTATGCAGTTATTATTTTCTGATTCCAATATTTATAATTTATAAATACCTTTGTTTTATTATTTAGTGATTGTCCGAATGGACTTAAGCTTGATAACCTAGTTGTCATAGGTCATCGTCCTATCTGACATTTTAGTATAACAATGCATGTCGTTTACCTATTTGTCATATGTCATCGTCTATCTGACAGTTTAGTATAACAATGCATGTCTGTAACCTAGTTGTCAAATGTCATCGTCCTTGTATAAAAATGTATGTCTGTAAACAAAACTTAACGTGTTAAAATTAAAAAGCAGCTCAATATCATTGCTTTAAACTTGATTTTTCTGTAAGGGGGAATTTATCTTACTGATCAATTGTAAAAACACTGTTAAAAATTACGATAAGAATATTATAAGAATATGAAAGTAATATTTATGATTGCGCAGTTTTTTTTGTTTTGTTTTTTTTTTTTGTTGTTTTTTTAATAATTTGATTTTACCATTAACAATATAGTGCCGTCATTTTAGCTGATTTGTTTCGAATAACATGAAAAAGCTACAATTTTAAATATTACCTCGTCGACAAAAACTTAAATGAAGCCTACTGTTCAAACATTTTTTTTATATTTAATAAGGTATCACCTCCAAACTTGAATTGATTGCTCATTGTGACAGTATGAAGTATATATACAATCGGCAATTTTCTTAAAGCTCTATTGGAGTTATATCGAATTGTCAAGTATGGCAGTCAGTGATCTTGTATTGATTGCTTGACCATTGACAACAATCTAATAAAGATATTCCAGGAGCATTATGGCAAATACATAAGAAAATAAAATAATATTTTGATGTGCCTAAACTGATAAATATTATGCTATTGATTAACAGGCCAACAAAAGCAAGGGATTTAGAGAAGCGGGCTAAGACGGTCGAGGAAGGGGGCAAAAAGGAAAAAAAAACCATAAAACAAACTAGTGGCAAAAGGGGAGGTACTTACCGTAGACGAGAAAACAACAAAAGTGGACACAAAGTGTCACCATAGTAGAATGAAACGACACACAAAACATATATTTGAGGAACACTGGGGCGCCGCTTTGGAACGGTCAAAATGATAAGCGCTGCTTGGGAGATTTAACCGGTTATGGGGTGCGCCAGACCTCACTCTTATCTCCAATATATCCCTTTTAAACAAGATAGTGTAATTCAAATGAATCACTGCCAAGCGAAAGTCTAACAGTTAATGGTAACAAAAGGTGAAATAAGTTAAACACAGAAATGCACATGTCTATACATACAGCAGATAAACCAAATGGAATAACAAAAGTACTCAATGTCTTAAACAAAGACAGAGCGGCAGGAATATCACCTACAATGGCCTGACAAAGTAAGACAAAGACGAAGATAAGGACGATTCAGTTCAAAAGGGTTTTAAGAACTTTCCATTATGGAGTTCATTGAACGCCGCATTTCTTTGTTGATCTTGTTAACTATATATATATATTCCTCTTGTCGAACTGAAATAAGCACGAAGAGCACCTGAGGTCTTCCACAATCAATAAAATTGCAAAATGACCGATGTAGCGTAAAAAACCAAAACTTAAAGTATTCTAAAATTTAATAACATTTTTCCGTAATTTATGATAACAGTAACCTGTTTGAGGAGTTTACTAGTCTAGAAATGAAAATATGTCGTTCTATAAAATCGATAACCTGGCTACAGAGCCAATAAGAATGCCTAAAGAAAGTCAAAAACAACGAAATTAAAAATGTTGCAGTCCCGGCGACTCTTATTCAGTGAGATACATCAACCCCATAATATGTTAAATGGGATAGATCTCCATCTAAACATTGTTAATTGCATGTACTCAAACCAACATCATTTCTCTTATCATAGATTTTTTTGTAAATAGTATTGTTATCGAATATAATATGAAGACCGCAGAATGATGTGGAAATATTTAAAGAATTCAGTTAATGTTCTTTGGTACAGACATTAGACACCAAGTGATCAAAATAAGAATTTTTAAATTACAATTATCATCAAGGTATCGGTAAGTGTAAATGCAACTTTAACATAACATGAAGTCTCACAATTAGTATCCAGTCTGTAATAATAGGGCATTACCACATCTGAATGATGTCTTAAAGAAAAGAGCGTGCTTTTCAAATTTTGTTACAGTTACATGTCCACACGTTTCATTATCTCTCATGCACAGACTTAATCAAACCAAGTCTGCAATGTTCGTGTAATTTTGCTGTTTTCAATGCTTCCGAAGAATCAGTTCTTCCCAAAAAGGCATTACAATGTTTTATAACATGTGTTTAATGTCAGGCAAATAGGACGTCAACAAAGTAGAAAGGTAACTTGTGATGCAATGAATCTGGCATAAGAAAGCTTTGCTGTTTTCAATGCTTCCGAAGAATCACTTCTTCCCAAAAAGGCATTACAATGTTTATTACATGTGTTTAATGTCAGGCAAACAGGACGTCAACAAAGTAGAAAGGTAACTTGTGATGCAATGAATCTGGCATGAAAAGGTTTTTTTCTATTACTTAGGAAATCCAACACGTTATGTGAATTATGAGCTCTTTTTCATCAATTCGGATTTTAAGATTAGAAATATTAGTGCTTTGATTGTTAACAATGTCATTTTCAAAAGCAGTTACGTTAGAGTAAGGATTAGTTCTATTAAATTGAAAAAAAAGAATCCCTAAGGAAAGCACAACAGAGCAAAATTGAAAATGTTGCAGGCTCGGATTGATTAAGCCTGTTCACGAACGGTACTTGAAAGTGCAAGTTACCGTCCCAGCAGACCCATTATCCCACTTTATTTATCTTTAAACGAAAATCATGTTTTGAATATACCATCTTATATAGTACCCAGTGCATATGTAAACAGTACCCCTCTTAATTTCCAGTTTGTTCCGGTCTCTCGACCTGCTTGTTTTTGAGACTGGCGGACAGCTACACATGCTTATTTCGGTCTTTCAGTACAAAAGAGATCAAGAGATAACGAGGTCAAGAAGCGACTAGACCGGCAAAATGTATGTTTCAAACGTGTGCGCTATTTTAAACTTTATTTGAGTCCGCAGTGTTGCGAATGATTTTCAGAGGTATCCATTTTGCGTGAGATTTGAAGTTAATGAAACTCTTTTATTGCCTTCAACCATAAGAATCAGTCTACAAAATGGTTATGCGAATGCCCGCTTCAAAATATGTCTTTACTTAAACGAAATCTTAACATTGTGATTAAGAAATTGGTTAAATAAAACTTTAGAAATATCATTCAGTTACAATAAAAACTACAGACAATGTTTTTTCTCCGTTTGTTGTCATTTAAACTGTATAAATTGATTATTGTTTTCTTAAAAGCGTTTTAATGTCTATTTTTTAAGGAACAGTAAGCGTTATATCCACAATATCATCGGGCTCTTTTTTATGACAAAGTAAACCGTGTACAGAAATGTTGCTGTTCCTTAAACTTCGAGACATCTCTTCGATTGTTCCAAATAAAAGCTTAACCGACAAATGACATATATAGATGTATACAAAAAATGCACTGTATTCATATTATGAGAGTAGTTTACCATAACTTAATATCGTGATATCAGGCTTTGATAACATAATGCGTGGTCTCCGCCTAAAGACAAACTGTTTGCATTTGGACAAAACACATCCTTGTTAGAGCTGTTGCACTGTCATAAAATATCTGATATCTTTCAGTCTATCCATTTAGTTACAACAAGTTACTTCCAAAGACCAAAAAAAAAAAAAAAATAACAAACGAACAAACAAATTAAAACAACAACAAATAGCAACAAAAAGCAAAACTAAACAACAAAATCAATTGAATATATACTTAATGTTGTTTTATTTCTTCGGAGATGATAACTGGGATTGTATTGTTCGGACAAAAACTTAAAAAGTCACCTTTTGTATAATAAAGCAAAGTCACATTCGTTCGTTTTTTTTATTTTATGAGATGTGGTTACGGGTCTGATTTCTTTAATGCCTTATGTTGCACCTTTTCATTATTCCTCATGCATAGACTCGAAAAACCGAGTCTGTAATGTTCAAGTAATTTTGTTGTGATTGATGATTCCGAGGCATAAAATTGTCTCAAGGTTTGTATAAGCTACGCCTATGTTTAAGGTTGAGGTTTTAGTGTTGGTTATTTGCTTAATAACATTTATATATCGTTTTATCTGGATATAATTATTTAATTTCAAAGGCATTAGGAAAATCAATGCGAGCATGTCAGCATTGTGTTTATATAGATAAG
The DNA here is from genome assembly GCF_026571515.1 of Ruditapes philippinarum. Classification (NCBI taxonomy): domain Eukaryota; kingdom Metazoa; phylum Mollusca; class Bivalvia; order Venerida; family Veneridae; genus Ruditapes; species Ruditapes philippinarum. The sequence goes on from NW_026854612.1 coordinate 7,506, forward strand.
ACTCATAATGTCTAGTTCGACTTTAATTTAAGCGTACATATCCTGTCACAGTATGAAAAAAGTACCACTACTACGAACGCAATGTGTTTTTCGTGTCGTTACGCTTCTTCAATTAAAAAACTGCGCATTCGTTTAGGTAGCGTTTTATTCTGCTCTTCTAAAGTTATGCAGTCTCCCGCTGACCATTCCTTTGCGAGTGTTAAGCATCTCTTATGTATACTTGTTCAGTTCATTTAAAATATCATCGTGTGGGGTCAAATTGCCACAAAATTTCCATTAACGACGATTTTTGAAATCAGAACATGAGGATTTTGTCATTAAAATTGTAAATGAAAATCCTTCGTACCATCAACTGCTTAATCAGTAGGACGTTAAACCACTTCGATAGTATGGTGGCTTAATTGTGCCATTCGTGTTTTCGATCCGCGACTCCGCCAAGCGAAAAGTCGAGAATTGACAAGTTAAAACGGCGGGGTCGCGGGACGAAAACACGCTAATTAGCAGAGGTGCGGGACGAGATTTAAGAAATAAAACAGAGCGAAAACAAGCTAATTATTGTCCTCGCTAATATGCTTGTTCCCCCCCCCCAGGCCCCGCTATTTTAATTTGTTAATTATCGACTGTTCACTTGGTGGGGTCGCAGAAATAAAACACGCTTATAAATGGGGCGCGGGGCGAGGTTTTATTTTTTAAACTTCGCCCCGCGCCCCCGCTTATTAGCATATTTTAATCCCGAGACCCTGCCGTTTTATTTCTTAAATATCTCTCTGTGCCCCCGCGGGACGAAGTTATTTTTTTTAACCTCACTCAGCGCCCTCGCTAATAAGCGTGATTTCGCTCCGCACTCACGCCATTTAAACTTGTTAATTTTCGACTTTTCACTTGGTAAAGTCATGGGGCGAAAACTGGAATGGCACAAATTAACCACCAAACGTTAGAACATCGTGTATAAAGAAAAGTCAACAAACAGCCATTTTAATTTACCACTCCTCTGTCTAGTAAAGATAATACAGAACACAAAAGTTTCTTTTAGCCTCTTTCTCAAACAATGACAAATTGATTCATATAAAACAGTTAACACAACAGCGATATATGACTAGACAATACATTACCTCTTTTCAATGAAATACTAACTCCTTTTGATGAAAATTGCCAAACCCTAACGAAGCTGTACTCGATTGAACCCGGCGGCCATTATTTCTCACCACTGAAATCGAGCAATGGGGTAATCAAATGGTTAAAGAGCTACAATTAGTCCGTAATATTATATGAAAAGAACGGAACATTTGAAAGTGCCATTTTAATTTCAGAGGCAATCGTAAAAAAATGCCAAATATAGGTCAAAATTGCAAGTACGCTTGTTCGCATTTACAATGTGATTTAACATCACTTTGGGAACATTAAGTAACATTTCATAATATTCATTTTGTAAAAAGTGTTTTTCCTTTAATAAATGTTTTGGTGGTGAAAAGAAAACACACACAATGGAATGACTACCAAAAAAATCCAAACGTTCGCGTTTCGGTTCGCCAAATAAATGTTTTTCAGACATTGCTTAAATTAATTGGTTAAATTGTGTTAGTAGTTCAACATTTTCATAATTTTTTTAAAGCATTACCCAAATAAACGAATAAATACCTTAACACTACAATTTGAAAAGAAGTCCACAGGGTCATAAAAAGACTGATGTACTCATACAAATCATGTCAAGGGGAAAACCATCGTCATCGACCGATGTCATTGTTTCAAATAGTAACAGTTATTTGCGATGGTCATTAAACTTGGTGAAAAGAAGTCCATATACTGATTTTCAAGGAAAAGAATAAATAAATAACCTAGAGGTTATACTTTATGTTATATAAATACTGACATCGTTAATGATTTTCTGATAACATCTAAATAGAAGTGCTGATCAGTTAATGTTTAAGGCCAATACAAATAATTTTACCTGATAAACTACATTTTCTGGTCAGTTGAAATGTCCTTATGATTTTTTAAACCGCTGTAACAAAAAGCACAATTCACGATCTCCTCTATCAACTACATTTTGTTATAAATTGTTCGCAAAATACTTATACATATCTTAACGACTTATTACACGAGTGTTAAATAACACGTTCCTCTTGATCCAATGATGATTGTTTCAAGTATTTTATACAACATCATGTCTTTAGGTAAATGACGTTTTTAATGTCGACCAATAGAATGTTTAACAGTATATTTATCTTTTCAGTAATGTCACTGTGTAAACATGTTTGGCTTGCATAAAAAACTTTATGATTCTATAAACATTACACAAAATATTTAAATGTTTCGTTTTGTTTTTGTGGCCAATGTGAAACTTTACACGACAATGATAACTTTAAAAAGAAGTCTGTTTTGCTTGACGTTAACGCATATGTTGTCATTAACACATATGAATATTTTTCGTAAATAGAGAAACAAATTCCCTTTCCTTATTTTAAGTAGGGTGTTATCGTTAAGCAATGATTTCGTTCATGCACCATTTGATTATAACAGAATGAGATATATATATTTCATACAAACATTTAGGAATATTATTGTATAAAACTCAAACAATATGTTAGTGTTTAGCTTAATACACTTTTAAAGTTCAACATGATTATAAAGTCAACTTAAAAGAAAGCAATGACGGGTTTACCTTAACCAGAACATATGTCATTTTTGTGTGCTTAACATCATTGTTACACGGTAACATGAGCTTATCAAGGAAGGTTTCGTTGAGTGACATTAAAACATGTTGAATGTGCTCAGCGTCATTTCTGCTGTTTTTTCTCACCACAAAGTGTGATCCTCTAACGCCTTAAACTGCAGATGAAAGATAATGATAAAGAAACAAAAACAACAACGTCCGCTAGCACCGTCTTGCGCGGTTCTGAATCTTAACACTTAAAAGTGTTGTAATCAATGATCCTGAAGGACCAGAATATATAACACCATTGAAGTAAAGTACTGGTAAAGAACTGGAAAACTTACAGCTGCCATTTAGCACTTGACAACTATGAGTGACACTATAATAAACAAAAACGTTATTTACCTTTTATAATATCAGTTCAGTTTATGACTTATAGGAATACATCATAGTAACAATAAATTGAAAAAGGTGATGCATATAAGTCAATTATGATTATATATGTAACAATCTATTCTAATCTATGTAAATGTTGTTTGGTAAATAAAAGCATACATAAAAATATTGTTTTTGTAAGGTTCATATAAGGCTTACTGTTTTCGATGATTAATTTTATTACATTGTCGTAAATTTGTAAAGTAAAGTGTTTTTACATACACTTTACTCTAAGTACCTTGGCTGTGATTGTCAGGGGACTAGTATAAAACACTTGAATACTAATAAAACATGTATATGAAAGTGCGTTTAAAATATGAGCAAATATTTGCATTTATGTTAAGTTTCTGAAAACAACCATCATGTTGATATTGTTAGCCAATACCTCTGCTTATTCTAGATTAAACATTTTTACTAAATGGTGAGTGAATTTATTGCTAAATTTATTTTGTTCTTAATCAATACTGCTAATATGTTACAGTATTTTTGAACAATGAATGTCATGTTTTAAAAAATTATGAACAAATATATTTTCAATTATTGAATAAATGCTAAAAATTCATACGCTACTACATATTAAAACATGGTCACTTTCAAACATATTCTTTAAGAACAAATCCCCAAGAATATCCTATTTTTTAATTTTATTACGACCCCGCCCAACACGAATTGAACCGTCTGTTTGTCTGTCCATATGGGGTTAACTTAAACGGCAAATTGTTTTTGTTAAGTCAACCTATACCAATTGCTACATAGTTCACACATATCGACCAAAGTACATGATCTGTGATCTGTACAAGTTACATAGCTACAGCTTCCATTTTCTCCATTTTATTGCCCGTTTTAGCTATTTAAACTTATCAAACATTATTTCTAAGGTACAAGGCTTATAGCTTTGAATTTTGCTATATAACATTATTTATAGGTTCTCTAAGTTGTTGAAATTTATCCCATAGTGTCAAAAGTAATCTTGCCCCTGGGGTCATAGGTTACAATATGATAAACAAGATCATCAAGGAAAGGCGGCGTTCAACGAATGTCTCGTTTTAAAGGAACATGGGGGCTAAGAGTGAGGCTTGGTGCACCATTTATCTGTAAATCAGTTTAAACCCTTCAGCTGTTATTGTGCTGCTGACCGTTCAAGACCGTTCTACAGATGTCTGTTTTTTCATACCTTTATGGTTTCACGTTTGTGTCCCTTATTGTTTTCTCGTCTACGGTGAGTATCTTCTCTATGTTCCTAGTTTATGTATGTACATAAACTAAAACAAACAAATGTTTGTGGAGTAGGAGAAGGCTCTAACTAAGATATTTGATATGAAACAATTTCTGATGGACCTGTATCAAGATTGTTTGCATTAAACCCTTGGGTCAAAATTTTGCCCTGCTGAAGCGGACACAGTGACATACTGTTTTGTCCTTTGATGTTCAGCTGTCATAAAATTTTTACCATGGACACAATGTTATATGTCAAATTGAACTCTGATATTTCCTGATTGAAGGACAAGAGTAACAGATGATTCTTTTTATGGTTTATTTTCGCTTTGACTTTTTTATTGAGTCAGAATTGACAAAAAAGTAAACAAAACGTATCTACCGACTCATATATTTTAATTACATTTTGTTTTCTATTATGGTATGTATTTCCTTTTGTCCTCCCTCTATGAGCGGGTAGTATAATTTGTTTCTCTAGGATAATGTATTAAAAAATATCTTCGAGTTGATCTGAATATTAACAGACACTTTACATTTTTATGTCTTTGAAAAGCTTAAACTAATATCGTAAATCTATGATTGTTTTGAGATAAGATAAATCAGCCAAAGATTTAAAGTTAATAAATAATCATTTTAAACTCTTTAACTTTTAAATTAAAACGAATGATGTTACAATGTCTGATTTTTTCCATCATCTATTAAAGATAGAGGGTTTACAACAACAAACAAATTGTTTTATTGTTGCATTTAAATAATCTAATGCGTATACCTTACCGAAAAAGAAACTTTGCATGGTGACTCTTTTGTTTGATAGTCATTAAAAATACATTGTTAAAGATAAATTGCAAGCATGTTCACTGTGTGCCAACAAATATATTTTTCTTATTTTCCGATAGTATTTATAAAATAACGACTGTTGATGTCATTAAACGTCCATTTTTGAACAGCCTTTGTATTTCTGGTATTTCAGAGAACTCGGATACTTAAAACTATCCTACATTTTGCGTAGTTAATCGGCTCATTCTATTGTTTTAAAAGTAGTCAAAAAAGACGAATAAAGTTTAAAATCCACTTGATGAGATATGTCCCATAATTGATATTCCGTAAAATTATGTAAACAAAAGGGCCGAGATGGCCCAATATCGCGCACCTGACCAATCAAACTCATCTGGGCAATTACTAGGACAATTAATATCTTGACCAAATTCCGTGATAGTTTGTCAGAAATGTGACCTCTAGGGTGTTAACTAGTTTTTCCCATATTTGACCGGTGAGACCTAGTTTTTTACCCCAAGGTGACCCATTTACGAATTTGATCTAGAAATCATCAAAACAAACTTTCAGACAATTTCCAGGATGTTTTGATGAAATGTAACCACTAGAGTGCGAACAAGTGTATTTTCTCTCTAATTTTAGCTCCTTTGACCTAGTTTTTCGTCCGAGTTGACCTATGATCAAATTAACTGAGCAATTACCTAGACAATCATCCTGACTAAGTCTGCTCATGATTGAGTATAAAATGTGACGACAAGAGTGATAACAATTTTTTTTCCGTATTTTGGCAGTGTGACCTAGTTTTTTTACCCCAAGTGACTCATATTCAAACTTGACTTAGAAATCATCCAAATAAATGTCGGACCAATTTGAAGTATATTTGAATCAAAACAGTAGCCACTATTGTTAACTAGATTTTTTTTCTCTATTTTTAGCTCCTGTTACCTAGTTTTTAATCAGAAATAGCTTGTTCAAAGTTAGCCTGGCAATTACCTGGACAGGTATTTTGACAAAGTTCGATGATGACTGAGTAAAAAATGTGACCACTAGAGTGTTAACAAGGTTTTTCTATTTTTACCTTTTTTATCATAGGTGACCCATGCTCAAACCCATCAGAGCAATTACCTAGACAAGCATCCTGACAAAGTTTGATGATGATTGAGGCAAAAATGTGACAGCTATAGTGTTAACGAACAAATGTGGACAGACGACGGACATTCATCGATCCTAAAAGCTCACCCTTAGAAAGCTCCCCCTGAGGAAGCTCAGATGAGCTAAAAAGCTGTCGGTTCCTTACATTAGGTGTGGCAAAAATCTGAACTGGAGTTTGTGTAAAAGACTACTTTGTACATGATTTGTATATGACATGTGTTACCAAAGGCTATCAAATGTATTTTGTGCAGTTCAATAATAAGTTCTTTTGGACCAAAAAGTATTTTACTTAGACTCAGGAAACCTTACAGGAATCTTGAGAAAAACATTTAAATTTTTTTACTATATACAGTGAAATGGAAAATCTATCTTTCGCCCGGCGGGGTAGTTTTACCGAAGAATATGATTTGAACAATATTTATGTTCTACCAGACAATATTCACACCAGATATCTAAGCCAAAGCCTTTAAAGTTTATTAGAAGACAATTTTTTTGGACGTCGATATACTTATAAAAGTGCCCACATAAAGATACAAGGAAAAAGCACATCAACCCCAAATGTTGGCATGTCCGTCCGTCTTTTGACAGGTTTTCGTGTCCGGTCTTTTAAACTGATGGAAGTAAATTGAAATAATTTGAAATGCTAACCATAATGAGACAATATGCAAAGTGCAGGTCTGACCTTATTCGGGTCTAGGTCAATGTCACACTTACTCATCTTGTATCAATATTAGAATATTTTGACCGTTTTGTTTCTTTTAAACCGTTAGTAGGAAATTAAATCTATTTTGCAGAAAATCTTTAAATTATTGAGATGATGTACAGAGAGCAGGTTTGGACAACCTCGGGTAAGGTGAAGGTCAAACTGGCTCATTCAAAATCCTTTTATTGGTGTATATAGTACCAAGGGAGATTACAGTCTATGAATTTATTAATATGTTTTCTCTCAATATATAAGTTACCTCCCATTATTTCCGAGAATCTATTACTTTATAATTTTTTTTATAAAACTTTATATTTTCATTTTTCTTCATTTTCTGTTTAGATTATAATGTTTGAGGAGGTTAAAGGTTCATATAATTTAATTATTAAAAAACACAATCATATTAATGGAAACTGTTACTTTAAAAACGAGTATATGGGAATTCACTTCATTACAATAAATTTATAATTTAATAACAGTAAATGATGCATATAAAATGTGCATTTTATGCTCCCAAAAAGAATAGCATATAGTCGCCGTCTAGTCCGTCTGTCAATCTGTCCGTCCGTTGTGTTTGTCCGGAGAATAACTTAAAAGCCCTCGGATATAATTTGTTTTAACTACATACAGTGGTAGAGGGCATAAAGAAAAAGTGCTGTGTCAAATAACCATTACACTGTTTTACACTGTTTTTTTTTAATTATCCCTTTTAGAAAAATCATGGACTGCGACATAACTCTTAAACTCTATGCGATATCATCATGAACCTTTGTAGGCAGATATACCTTAATGAGTTTATGAGCAATGCACAAGAACCGTAACTCTGCCTTGCCTAATTTTAAAGTTATAACCATTTGTTCATTTTCACACTTTATCCGGGATCTTACTCTTAAATAGTCTTTATACAACTTTGTAGGTAGATATATCTTATTGAATAAAAGTGCAGTGAAAAAGAACAATGACCCTGTTATGTCCCTTTTTGAATAATCGCCCTTTCAAAAATATTGTCCTTGACAAACCTCTAAATCTATTGGAGATATCAACACGAAACATTGTTAGCAGATAGATCTCAATGAGTTGTTGACACTGCATTAAAGCCGTTATTCTGCCTTGCCTTATTTTGAAGTTACTGCATTTTGTATATTTTTACACTTTGAACATTGTCCAAGAATTTACTCTAAAATAATAAGAGATATCAACATGAAACTTGGTAGTTATTGCACTTTGAACGTTTTTGAACGACATTTACAACACACGACACACGACGGAGGAAGAGTGATCCTGAAAACTAGCGACCCTGAGCTATTTGTGCTACAATTACTACATTTCTAAGACTGTTTGAAAAAAGTTTTGATCATAATTAAATTTTTATTGCTATCGGCACTTAGAAGTGCTTCTAAGGATATTTAAGAGAAAAATGGATAACTCAAAATCGAGCAAATAAACGTAACTTTATTATCAAATTATCTGTCTACCTGACAATATATAAGCCATTGGCCCTCAAGTTTCATTATTGCATTGGTCTTTGCCACTAGAAAATCCTTTTTGCTTTTTGGGTCATAGGGTCAAAGGTCAAGGTGACATTGACCTTGTAGGAAAAAATGGTTCCGATCATTAATTTGACAACGCATGGGCTGTTAGCGCTAAAAATTCGTAGGTGCATAGCTTTTTGAAAGTAGATGAACCATATTCATTTTGAGGTTAGGGGGTTCAAAGTTAAATGTAATATATTTTGGGTCAAGAATGAATTGACCTTGTAGGTAAACACAGTTTTCGATCAATTATTTGACAACCCATGGGTTTTTTGCCCTCAAACTTCGAATGTAGGTGCATTGGTCTTGGCAAGTAGATGCCCTTATTGAATAAGGGGTCAAGGGGTCATAATTCTTATCGACTTTTTTTATTTCAAAACAGTGTCATATCAATAACTCGACAAACCATGAACCTTTGACCTTTAAACTTCACAAACGCATTGCTTCCAATTAGCCACTCAGTAGATAACTCTTATTGATTCCAGGGTCAAATGTTAAAGTCACATTGACCTTGTACGTACAAACACTTTCCGACCAATAACTAAAAAAATCAGGTTGCCTTGGTTAATATCTTTTATAAAACTAAAAATGATTTTAGTATACACATTCCAAAGTTTAATGTAATAAATCAAATTGGCTGTCATTATTGAGACCTACATGATTCATGAAATGTATATTATTTATATTATCCAAACATTTCTTGACTTTTTTATTTAAAATTATTGAAATAATTGAATTAGTAAAAATAAATGCCTTCCTTACTTTGGTTTTTTATGCTGAACCAAAACCCTCAAAGGTTCCCTGATACTAATTGAAAAAATAGGGACTCTGATACTTTCTTTAAAGCGTTCATATTCAGTTTCCAATTTTATGTCTCATAAAATGTAACTGACTACGGCATATTTTTAGCGCAGTTAAAAAAAAAGGTTCTCAAAACACCCTGCAGACATTTGCTTTCGCCCTAACACCACACGTTTGATATTCATCATGTCACGTGACAGTAACAATGAACTTTTATCTAGATTGATTATCTCCAGTTTATTATAATCTAGCAACAACGGTGTTGATATAGTTTTTTGTAATCTCGGTAACCAATTCAAATGCAACTCTGCTAGGTTTGAATGTTTAGACAAGTCTAAGTCCATTTCTGAGAATCCTGGCCGTGTTCGTTACACTATTACTACTTCTATGTTATATTTTTCATTGCTTTTATAATAAGAAATGGTTTAATTTTATCATGTGCAATAACGTGTAAAAATGCAAAACATACATATTGTAAATTTTGTAATCTTGCCAAGATTTTCACTCAGATTTTCTTCATCATGTGTCCATTCTCCTGGCAACAAAATTACGGCCTTTACTCTGGGAATCAATATAAGATGTATCTCAGCCTCCTACTCCTCGTCACTCCTATGATTACTTCACGAAAACTTCTAGGGGTGTATTCGGTGTTTACAAAAATGAGTTTTTGTTTTAACAAGGCTTGTAACTGCTCACTGTGCTCGGTGTTCCCGGTTATAAAATAATCTTGTAAACATTATTATATTTTGAATATTTTCACTTTCAGGCATTTTTTAAACGCAATTGGAACATTTTTTGTCTGTGATACACTGGAATATGTGGCAATTCTCGACTCCTGTAGTGGTTCTATAGAAACGTGTCCTGTCGTTTTTATTTAACACGGTCTTCAAATCATTTACTATTGCACTTTAATTGTTCAGGATTTACTTAACATATAAAGTCATAAAGTATTGACATGCTCAAATGTATAGAACAGTTTTGGATTATTCTATTACTATGAGAACTTTTAAATATTGCGGCACAGAAATTTTGAACTGTTTCTGAGAAAAAAGATACTTTGATAATTTCCTTGATTACAAGTTAACTTCTACTTTCTTACAACATTCCTGAGAGTAGACTAAATGTCATGTCGTCTTTTTGAGATAGTTGTTTGCAACTAAAAATACCAGTGTGTTTTCTCTTGTTTTGTTTAATAGTTTTTGATAACTCAGTTCTGCTAATGGTGTGACAAGATAGTAAAACCTTACTACAATATTCACGACGTTTGAAGTAATCTTGAATTTCACTGGCAGACAGATGGTTGAGAGTTTTGGTGTTTTAGTTGATATAACTCTGCTTTTTTGCTTATTTGACTTGTTTGAGATTTGAGACTCCAAGCTTCCACGGTCGAGTAGTCGTGAGGATACCACAATCATTATGTTTGTACCCTTGTCAACCATTATCAGGATGAGTCCATTCATCAAGACCGTTTAATATAATTAAGCATTTTTCTCTACGTACGACCTCCTCTAGTGTTGATGAAGAAGGGAATTCATAAGCAATTTTCTTGTTAATTATATCGTCAATACTACAAACAGACGTACAATCTCTATGTAAGACAAAAAATAAGTACTCAAAGTCAAATAACGTTTCTAACACGTTGTCATTAGATCAGGTGGTATTTTCATCGTGTCAATGAGCCAGACACCACGTGATTGCAAGATATTTTGAAAAAGCAGTTTTATCCAAAGTCTGCAGCATCTTGTTTTTTTATAAGTGAAATTTAAAAAAAAATGAACTCAATGCCAAAAAGGATTTTTAACACTTTGTCTTTACCGATGTAAACTATTATCAGGGTGAATCCATTCACCGGGAACATATTGTGGCCACGTTTATGTAAAACGTTAATAAAGTCAAGTGTTTTTCTTTCAAATATTCTCGTATTAAAAACAACGGTCATTTTTTATAACATATTTGTCTAGTTGCCTCCAAGAGGCTGCACTTAGTTAAACTAACTCTACCTTTTTGCTTATTTGAATAGATTTGAGATATGAAACTCCAAGCCTCAACGACCGAGTAGGCGTTATCACGTGCGTACCGATGTCAACCAGTATCTTGATGAGTCCATAACATTGAGGCCAAGCTCACTATAACGCTATAAAAGTCCTGTTTTTCTTTCTCTATTATATCAAGAACAACCATCTTTTTTATAACTTGTTCCTCTAGGTGCCTTCTAGAGGCTGGACTTTTTTGAACTTACTCTTCCTTTTTGCTTATTCGAATTGATTTGAGATATGACGCTTCCACGGTCGAGTAGTCGTTAGGGTAACACAATTATCACGTACAGAGTGAGTCTGTTCATCAAAACTGTCCACCTTTATTAAAGTTTTTTTCTCTACGTAAGACCTCTTCTGGTGTTGCTGAAAAAGAAGGTATTAATTAGTTATTTGCTGGTTAATCATCCCGTCAATATTATATAGTATAGTCTCTAGGTAAAACCAAAAATATGAACTCAAAGACAAAAAGCGTTTTTAACACGTTGTTCTTAAAGTCGTAGTTTTCATCGTGACAATGAGTCTGACAGCACATGATTGCAAGATATTTTGAGAATTTCGAGGCAGTTTCTTCAAAAGCCTACAGCAGCTTGTAAATATAGCATAAACAAGTGGATGATTTCTGTTAAACAGCGACTGTATCTGGCATCACGACAAAAGGTATCTGTATTTCTTATAGCTGTATTCATAAGAAGTTTAAATAAATATTTCATGTTTAACTATGGCGATAAAAATTCTTTCAAAATACTTCTGATAAATGTTTCCAATTATCTTTTCGTCCTGCCTTCTTCATTTAAAACATAATTGTAACAAAGAAACTTTAATCAAATCAGTTCTAAGAAATAAAACATCCAAGACAGAATGTTGTGTTTTTTTATTTTTTTTAACTAGTGTTTTTTCCTGATTCGCAATCATTATGAAAAATATAGATGAATTCTAAAGAAAAAAAGGTTAGTTTTATGTATAAACAACATGCAGTATTTTATTGGTTGCAGCTTTTTGTATAAATTACTTTCAGGTGTACAAAGTAAATGAACAAAATGAGAATTAAGAGAATTCTAGGAAAAATGTATTAACTAATTTGAAAGTTAAGTATTCGATGAAATTAGGTTAGCATTTGTTTCCGGTGTTTTTATTCTCTGTTTCAAATAACTGGGGGTATATTGCTAAAAACATGAAGGTCAGCGTCCTTAGATTCAACCGTTACCACTTATTAACGAACGTTAAACTTACAATAATTGAGGAGACTGTTAATGACCAGTAAAAGAACCCTATAGGTTCTTGGTTCACTAGATGTAAAGTCACCTTTAATATCAAAATGGTTTCCGATCAATAACTTTACAATTTGTGGCTCAAATGCTCTCCAACGTCATACTTGCCTTGCGTTGGCATTTTATAAGCAAATAAATGGCGTTTTTTAGGCCTCAAAAGAATTATTTAGGCATATATTGTTATGCACCTGGTTATATTTCCGTCTGTCCTTCCGTCCGTTCATCTGTTAGCAGGGTTTTGTGTGCAGTCTGTATCTTTTGAACCAGTAGAAGGAAATTGGATCTTCCTGGCAGAAATTTTAACCGTAATGAGACGATGTACATAGCGCAGAATTGACCATTCTCAGGTCAAGTTCATACTTAGTCATTTTGTATCAATATCAAAATTGTGTGTCCTCTCTGTTTCTTAGTATCGTGCATACACGTTCCAAACACACTCTTATTTCTGAAAATTGCATCAAATTCAACTTGCTTAAAATTAAGTAATTATTAAAGAAGAATGATGAAATTCAATTGTTCTACAAAACAATGAAAAACAGGAATGCTCAGCGAAACTAATGACTTTAGGAAACACATTTCCCTCTATTTTCTTAGGTTTATCGATTCTGTATGTCATGGCTTCGTCTTAATATACGGTATACCTATGATTTCTGAGATTTTTGCTCTTCAAAGTAAAATAAACTCAATTTTAGGGGCAAATAACTTTATAAGTAGCATAGTGACCCCGATAGGTCTGTTATAAATTTGCTTTAATGTACTACATGTTTATTTTATTCTTTTTTATTTAGTTTCATATATTACTTTAAATTTTATTGGGTGTTATTGCGAAAGTGCGTTATCGCCCGGTAAAAAGGAAGAACATGCTATCTATTCGTATGGGTATGTTGATGAAAATGTTGCAAATAATCTGGTATACCTCTCTTGTTTCTAATGCTTACACTTAGCATTAAATCCAAAACGAAAGCCTAAATAAACGTTTCACTAACGTTCAATTATGGTATAAACATTATAACAGAAATACTTACGAATTACTTTTAATGCCAGAATACTGCTATTTTTGTTCATATTTTACAGAACTAAAGTAAGTAGCTCTTGATATTTTCAAAAACGAAATCCTGCAAAAGTTATCTACAAGTAAATTTGATGACTGAATGGCCTTTCTTATGACCTTCGTTAAGCCGGTCACAAGCAAACGCTTTCTACGCTTTGATTTAAGATGTAGAGAAAACGGTATCGCTTTCATCGGAATGTCATGTGTGTATATGCATGCGTGCGTTCGTTCTCTTTTTCTTGACGTGTGCGGCATTGTAATGTCACCCTTGCAATATAACATATCACACTGTCTTGACTTGTTTATTTTTATCCTAGACGTCTTGGCAAAGTTTATACGTACCATTTATTAATTACACGAACAGACTTAATTCAATATACATCTATAACGCTTTAGTATGTCAATTTCCAAATCCGTACGTTTAGGCAAATTCATCGGCGTAATGGAGATATAAAAACAAAACGGTTACAGAAATATAAGGTTTTAAATGTATTAACAATGTTTTTGAATGATTTTTCTCTCATCAACAAGAATTGTGACAAACAAAAGTCATTATACGCTCTTAATTTTATGCAATGTTGATATTCCATAATCGCACTCCGTTGCTATTCATACGCAAAAAATTATCCCTTCATTTCTGTCATTCCGAGACTAATCACGTGACCGTTATTTTAAGACAGAACGTACAGATTTGCAAACTGAAAAGCGCTCAAACGCTTTTCAAACGAAATAGGATAATATACATACTTCCAACGAATTGCCAAGTTATATAACATATATGAACGTATCAATGATTCTGTTTGAACGTCTTTAACACGCAAGGAATAAAATATATTGATTTTAAAAAAAAAAGACTTCGTTTGTGATATTTGACAATACAAGTGGTGTACATAAACTCAAAATCGGATGAACAAATTGAAAACTTTGAAAATATCATTTAACATAACTGGCTGTTTTTGCTCGTTTGTTTTTTTATACCTTACACTTCGTTATTTGATAATGGTTTTCTTAAAAATCGTTTTCCTGTTTTAAAAATAGTAGCAGTAAATGATATAACTATAGACCGTTTACCGACATTCTGCTGCTTCTTTAATGTCGGAAAATATAATGCCGATTTTTTCGAAAAAGAACTTAACCAACAACTGACGAGAATAGCTGTATTAAAATAATGCACCGTATAACTGTCTGAATTTACGTAATGAGAGTAGTTTTATCGTTGAATCAGGTTTGTTCATCATGCATGGTTTCCGCACAAAGGGAAACTGTTTTGTATTTGGACCTAAGACATCCGTGTAAGAGCTTTTACATTGCATTTTTATAACAATCTTACTTTTTCAGTATTAATTGTATAATTGCATCTTTAAAAGTTTATTTTGTTCTTTAAAGCAATTAAATCATTTAATTTTACCTGATTAATACTTTGTCTTGACAACTAAATAGTCCTTTAGTGGTTTTATTAAACCGCTATATCAAAAAAAAAACAGCAAAAAACACAAACACATTTCCTCCATGATCTAGATTATTTCATTTTTTTCCGCGCAATTTGTGTACTTATTTTTATCTTATTCATAAATTATTATAAACACCCTTGTTTAACGACTCGTTCTCCCGGATCAAATGATTATCTGTTAAACCATATCGCGCCTTTACTTGTATTGTGTTTTTTTATATGGTAGGTTCTTTCAATAAACAATTTATCTCATATATCTCTTAGCAGAAGTTTTGCATTCGTTTTAAGTTTGATAATTGGTAAAATTACAAAAAAATAAGGAATTATTAAGTCGCGTTTTATTATTTAGTAATAACGTCGTTCATATACCATTCGATTTAAAGTGAATTAACTTCTATATTTCTCATATATAAACTTTTAGAAGTATTTTTGTTTCAAAATGTCAAACAATAATTTGTTAAGCAAATGTATTGCTTTATACACTTTTAAAGTGGATTATTATCAAGCAAGATATAATAAATTCATTGACTTGTTCTATGTAAGACAAAAGGACGTTTTTGTTTTGGACATTGAACTCATTTTTAATGGCTGCGATGTAAAAAGAAAAACTCATTTTTGTGCTCCCAATTTAAGGGGGGGGGGATTTAGATTTACCCTTGTCCGTCCGTCCATCTGTCCTATTCATTTTGTATCGCACGTAGGTCAACAAGTATTTGACCTAGAGTTATGAAACCTTACATGACTGTTGATCAGCATGTGTAGTCGTGTACCTTGGTATATTTATGTGGATTTATATAGTATTTTAGAGTAATTGCCCTTGATTTAGTAGAAAGTTTGCTTTTTTCCACTTGTGTCGCACATGACTCAAAAAGTGTTTGATCTGGAGCCGTGAAACCTTACAGAAATGTTGCTCAGCATATGAAGTTGCGCACCTGGGTATTTTCATGTGGATATATTTACTATTTTTGAGAGTTATTGCCCTGGTTTCGATTGTTGATTCATTCCGAATGTAAAAAATGCAATTGACAACTTGTGTCTCATTAGTTAAAAAAGCATTAGATCTAGGGTCATGAAACTTTGTAGGAATATTGATCAGCATGTGTAGTTTTTTTTGTGCGGATATATTTAGTATTTGTTTAGTTATTGCCAATTGATTTTAGTAATAATTTGAAATTTTTAACGTGTGTCACATGTTACTCAAAATGTATTTGACCCAGGGTTATGAAACCTTACAGAACATTGATCAGTATGTGTAGTTGTGCAGCTTGGGTTTCGTTTGTGGATTTGTTCCGTATTGTCAGAGTAATTGCCCTTGACTTGGTAAACATTTGCAAGTTTCAACTTGTGTCGCATGTAGCTCAAAAATTATTTGAGCTAAGGTCATGACACTTTACAGGAATATTGACCAGCATGTGTGGTTGTGCACCCAAGTCTTTTCGTATGGATATATTTAGTATTATTAAAGTTCTTGCCGACTTAGTCTTAGTAACATTTAGCAATTTTCAATTTTTAGTCGCACGAAGCTTAAAAAACACATTGACCTAGGGTCATGAAACTTAACAGGAATGTTGATTAGCATGTGTAGTTGTGCACCTGGATAGGTTATTTATTATTTGAAGAGTTATTGTCATTGAATTAGAATAAATTGCAAGTTTCAACTTGTGTCACACCCATCTAAAAATGTATTTGACATAAGGTCATGAAACATAACAAGAATGTTGATCAGCATGTGAAGTTGTCCACCTGAGGTTTCAATTGGTAATTTAAATGTATCGTCATAGTTATTGTCCTTGACTGAGTAAAAACCGTCATTATGTTGTGTTATTTATTCCTTGAGTGCTTAAGTTTAGGATCATTTAGGAATAATGAACAACATCACTATGAAGCTATGCACCTGAGATTTTGCATGTGGATTTTTTTCAGTTTTTATTGCCCTTGACTAAATGTAAATTTTCAATTTTAATCTTGTTCATAGTATAAATTTGCAATTTTCAACTTGTTCAGTCGTAGCTCAAAAAGAACTTGACATTTAGGCCTGATAGTTTACAAGAATGCTGGTCAGCATTGTACTTTGGGGTTTGCTTGTGAATCTACTCAGTACTTTCTTAATAAAACATTTATAGATTTCAACTTGTGGCACATTTAGCCAAAAAATAATATTTGAACTAGAGTCATAAGATTGACAAAACTGTGGAGTGAGGGGGCACCCGTGTCCTATTGACACATTTCTAGTTAATAATTTAAACGAACTGCATTTTTAATTAGATAATTGTTCGAAAATATAAACATTTATCTGTTGATAAATATAAAATTATGTCTGTTCATAACGGAATGTGATATGTCTTCTTTTCTGTTTTTCCCCTTCTTCATGCCTTGGCAGTGCGATGATATGCCAATTTTCTTCTTGTATTCTTTGTTGTCGTAAAGAAAAAGTTGAAACATAAGAAATATTTATTTTGTGTCATGTTTATCTAATTGTGATCGTACCTTGTATATGCGGCGATATTATGGATGTCGTTCCTCTCTCGGTTGTTGTCATTTAGTTTTTAGCTCGACTATACGAAGTATATGGAGAGCTGTCCTACTCGCCCCGGCGTCGACGTCGGCGTCCGCGTCCGCGTCCAGATTTTAGATTAAAGTTTTGGTGCAGTAAATTATTTTTCACTATAACTTTGTCATTTCTTAAGGTATCAACTTCAAACTTCAAATATATGTTCCTTATCATCAACCACATCTTATGTGACATGGTTCATAACTCTAGCACCAATATTTTCAGATTTATCTCCCCTTGAACTTAGAATTTTCCTAAAAAATGCTATTTCTTACTGTTTCTTCTTTATTTCTTAAGGGATCAACCTCATACTTCAAATATATTTACGTTATCATCCTCCCCATCTTATGTGGCAAGTTTCATAATTTAGCACCAATATTTTCAGATTTATCTCCCTTTGAACTTAGAATTTTCCATAAAAAATATATTTTTTTTACTGTTACTTATTTATGTCTAAAGGGATCAACTTCATACTTCAAATATATTTACGTTATCATCATCCACATCTTATGTGACAAGGTTCATAACTCTAGCACCAATATTGTAAGAATTATCTCCCCATAAACTTAGATTATTTTACTAGAAAAATGTTATTTTTTATAATAACTTTTTTATTTTTAAAGGTATCTACCTCAAACTTCAAATACTTATTCCTAATCATCTAATACATATATGTGACAATGTTCATAACTCTTGAAGCAATATTTACAGATTTATCTCTCTTTGAACTTAGGATTTTCTTTAAGAAATATAATAACTTCTTTACTTTTTAAGGTAGCTACTTCAAACTTCAAATGTATATTTCTTATCATTACACAAATGTTGTGTGACAAGGTCCATAACTCTAGCACGACTATTTCTAGAATTATTCCCCTTGATCTTTGAATTAATGTTAACAAATGTTATTTTTTTTACTATAACTTAATACACAATTATACATAATTGATTTTTCTTTCATAGTTTTGTCCTCCTTACTGCGTCCAGTATTTTATTAGTCGAGCTTCGCTGTCTCCTGTGACAGCTCTTGTTATTGCATAACTTCATTCAATGAACCTTTTTTAACATCTTATCAATCTTTCACTGTCCTTGAAAGAAGAAATTCATATTCGTTGAGTATATTCCTAAGCAAAGATTTGAAGTAATCGCGACAATTTATTACAGAAAAATGTGTCCACCGAGGTAAATCGGTCTGGCTTTTTTAAATTTTGCAAATAAAGGCGAAGTTTATGTTATGTTATGTATGTAATGCCATCTATGTCGGTAGTATTGATTGTGGGTTTTGCACAATTACATAATCTCTCAAGGTCAAACTTAATATCAATGTGTTTTCAATTGTAAAACTTTTTTTTCTGTTTTCAGCTTGACTCCCTGTAAAATTTACAGGGAAGACATGGATATAAGAAGTTCAAATTAGTCATTTAAAAATGACAAAATGAAATCTTGGAACAACGAGACAAATAGTTATATCAATCTAAGGTTGTTCTAAAATAGAACGTAAAGGATAGTTCTAAACTAAAACATTAAGGAAAGTTATAAAAAAATTAAAGGAAAGTTATTTAACTTTGTAGTTAAATTGCTTAGATATTTAAGTTCTTGTTAAGTTAACAATATTTCTTGCATTCAGATCTCATGACATTTTATAGTTAATAGTTTATTTTATAAATATGATCTGAGTCGTAAATATTGTCAAAAATAACAAGAGTAATATTAGAACCTCTCAGGTACCCATAGTTAATGATGCTCAATTAGTGTCTGATATATCATATGATTATTGCTGTGTTCAACACATATTATGTTAATAACTTTTATATATTTTTGCATAATAATCAAGTATTTATATAAGAGAATGCCTTATCGGCTGCGTAGATAGTGAATTCACTTACCAAAAACGGCAGGTTTGTTTAGAAGAACATACATCTTAAATTGTTCCATTTTGTCAAGATTTATAACCTTACAGGAAATCATTATTTCATTGCTCTGCAAGCAATGCTAACATTTCTTATACGACCTAAGAAATAACAAATGCACGTTAACCAGTTTTATTTCAGCCGAGTATATTGTTTAAAGATACTTCTTGTTTTTATTCTGAAGCTTGTACGTATGAATAAGTTTCAGTTGAAAATATTTGTTATTATAGAAATAAATATGTGAATGAAAAGTGCAATATTTTAGTTTTATCTAAGGTAAAAACTGTTTGATTCATAACCAGGCCTTTATATAACTGAATGATTAATGGATATATATATTTTATTTGGTTTTAAAAACAGAATGATACAAGTCTGTTGTTTTACCTGCTTACGAATATATACTTTCTATTCCTTATAATGTTTGCTTGTCATTCTAGATTATTAACACTACGAATTTGAAGATTTTCAAAAAAAATCAAAATAAAGGAAACATATTAAAGCTATAGGCATATTTTTGGTTCATCAAATACTTGAATCTAATAATAAAACTTCTGAAACGATGCGTTTATTGCCGATTTTGACCTAAGAAAAGTCATCACACGCTAATTTTGTCTTTGCATAATACTAAAGTTACACAAATTCAAATAAACAAAATTAAATGTCGGCCAATAATCTCATTTATAGAATTTGACTTAACTATCATCGAGATTAAAATATCTCCTATGCGGCCGCTGTCAAGCTAATGGTTATGATTAATATTGAACGTCAAATGTCAAGAAATCTATGTTTTTGTTCTAATTCCCAACATATTATTGTTAATAAAGCTGGTTTTTAAACTTGATTCAAATGTTTAAATCAACTCAATAATGTCTTAAACCAATGTTTACAATATGCCTACTTAAGGGCAACGTGATCTTGACATGTCAGCTGTCAGACTATTTTATGGCGACATTTAAGTGATATGATAATTTCTTCTTGTGAAGACGATCAGCTCCACATTTAAAAAGATGAAATTGTGATTGACCGATTAAATTATTGACAAATACTTGTTAAATATCATCACTGTCTAAAATATAAAAACAATTAAAAGGTTCTGTTTTTTTACCACTAATTTACATTTTTTTAGATATTCTCGTTTGTCATGTGTGAAAGTGGTTGTTATGTGTATTAAAATAAAAATCTGAAAGCTTATCAAAATTAGAAAAAAGTACCAAATAAATATGTTTAACTTGACTTGATCAAGCCCCTGTATAACGAAAAATCCCTTTTCTGTAATTTGAAATTATAATGATAATGATGGTCACCGTGATGATGATTATGGTGTCTGGTGATAAATGTTATAATAATGGTACTGATGATGTTGGCACCAAAATGTTGATGATAACGTTATCATGATCGCGCACTGATGCTGCTATCTCCTGGCGATTTGTGATGATGTTGTGCTTGTGATGATGGTTTTCTTATAAGTCTTACTAAGTTGAATATTATAGTTATAATAATGATGATAATATACTTCTGATGGTGATGATTTGTAGTGGTGATGAGAGTGTAAACTGCTGAAACTGGTCTTCAGGTAAGGATAATTAAAGCTATATACAGCCAAAAATGTTTAGTTAAAATATTACTAAATGGCTATGTATGTTTCTGAAAGGAAGATTGGTTTTGATCACTCCCACTTTTATAGTGTTTACATTTCTAGCTGCATTTTATTGTCAATCGTCAAAAGACTGTTTGTAGAATTTGATACATTTCTGCAAACTTGGGGGCACACATGCTATATACCCGAAAAGCTATTTTTGAAAATAAAAGGAAACGTTCAATTTTTGTCGACACATGTATAGTTGTTGTCGTAAATTCTATTACACACTTAACTTTAAAGAAAAAAGACATTCTAGATAAAACGCATATGCTATCGGAATATTAAAATTTATGTGTATTTTTTAATTTATTAACACACGGACTCATATATTTTTATTAACATTTAATAATCATTTAAAAGTCTTTTTAATGGTTGTACTTTTTAATTTTGCGGAATGGGGTTTTTTTGTTTTTCAAAAATAATATTTCTAAAAAATCATCTTTTAGTTGGTATAAATTGTAATAGTGATTTAACATATTTTAAACCCCTTAAAAGCAACAACTTAATATATCGTCTTTCGATTATTGATTTGGGATATTAAAATAACCTGATTTGACAGTGTTAAGGTAATATTGCTTTTTTCAAACTTTTAGAGATTCGCAAAGGCAGTGTGCCAGTATGCGTTTATATTCTATTTTCATTTCATACCAAGGGTGCATTGGAATTCTTATTATCTGTTTAAATAGGGCTAACAAAACTGACATAAATATGTCTAAAAGTAAATAAAGTGCTTTTCAAAACTCGTTACAAGTCCACATAGTATAATGTTTACAATACAGTTTGAAAGAAAGTCTTTTGAGAATAACATGAGGAAATGATAACTTTTTATCTTGTGTAGAAGTTTTCTGAATAAGGGAAATGAGTTGATCATTAATTAATTAATGTCGCAGTACTGTTAATAGGTTACAAAATCGTCTGATCCGAGGGTGAAACGTTATAATTCTTGATTTTAAATTCATAAAAAATCACCTGAAACTTTATTGACCAAAGGAGAATGAAGCTTGCCTTATAAAATTTATAAAATCTTTTATGTAATTTCATCCAATACATAATAGGAAGTTGTAGTTTTTTCCATCAGAGGTTATCAAGCTTGCATATCACAGATAATGAGTCTAAAGACAAATGTAAAAGGCAGGCAACATATGATAAGGGTGATTCAAAAGTATGCAAGTGAGGAATACAGGAACCACCCTACAAGAAAAAAGCCGAATGAAAAGAAATAAATACTACAAGCAAAACAATAATATCGTGCTGAACGATCTTAAAGGATCGGAAATATAACATATCTGGCGACTTTTTACAGCCTGCACATTCATTATGCAAAATATAATGTAGTTGTGCGCCATACAATAATATCGTGTCTGCTAGTACCAAGACAAATTTTGAGCGGAACGCTTAAATTTTATTGTTCAGATGTTTAAATATAAATCTAGCTTTAGGTTGGAGAAGATGTTCATTTCCAAGATACAAAAATCAACGCATATCAGTTATTTTAAAGATGTTACGTTTTCCTGAAACTACAGCATAACTATCCGCATTTTTACATTTGATTGAAAAATAATTAATATGTTCAACAATCTAACCGTAAAAGCGTTTAAATCAAGCTCAGAGGGAATTTTATATTCAGTTCCTTTCAGGAATAAGTTACGAAATCTTTTGTCTGCAATATTTTGCAACGTAAGCCTGTCTGAATTCATATAATGAGAGAAGTTTACGTGGAATAAGGCTTCAATTGAATCATGCATGGATTTTGCTGAAACGGAAACAGCTTTGCATTTAGAAAAAAACAAATTCGTGTAGGAGCTATTGCACTGCATTGTCATTAAACATCTGTTGTTTTTTTAAACTATACATATGGTTTCTTTAAAAAAAAATAGGAGACAACTTCGTTCCAAAAAATTGAATTGTAACTTTCTTTTTAAGTTTTTTTCTTCTTCTAAGATAATTGGAGTTGAGCTGTGAGGACAAAAAACTTCGATAGTCACCTTTTATATATTAAGGCGCGGTCACTCGTGTTTAGTTTATGTAACGTTTAATCGGGATATAATTAATTAATTTCAAAGGCATAAGAAAAAATACATTACGAGCGTGTAAGTACTGTCTCTTTATAAAAAAGATATTATTTAATGTCACGTTCCATTATTGCAATGATGATCGTTTTTTTTCTCCCATTTATAAGTTTAAAAGTATATTATAAATTATCATGCCATTACCTATATCACGTGCCCCTTACCGCTGTGAGTACGAATTCCGACAGCGACTTTGGATTATTTTATGTGATGAAGTTATCCTGCTAGCTTACGGAACTTTGGTGTTTTTTTCTCGGGTTTCCCGTTTGTCCCTAAAATAATGAAAGGGAAATGGCACCTGGGGCCCGGGCTCCAAAGTAAGACAAAAAACGCGCCAAAATGAAAATAAAATCTGTTTGCTGTAAACGAAAAACCCAATTCAAACAAAAAAAAACCTGTAAAAACGTTTATGCCGATCAATAGAATTTTAGGTTCTTTAAAGAAGGTTTTATGATTCTATAAAATTACTAAGAAATAATGTAATGTTTCTTTTTCTTTTTGTGGCATATGATTTATATATAATTTCTTTAGGTCAACAACTTTTGTTTTGCAGTACCTTCGCACATGCGTGCCTTTATTCCTTGCGTGAAAACATAACTAAAATCAGTGTTGTATGAATGTGTCTGTTCTTATAAAAACATAAAATAATGTGCAGACACATGTCTTATACTACGATAAAAATAAAACAATAAAAATTACAATATCATTCCTATGTTTAATTTATAAAAATAAATACACCTCTACCGTTTTCAAAATATCATCGGGAGGGTAATGAAAATATTTATTTGGAAACTACTACAATGACATAAACGTAAAAAAATACGAGAGACGCCACACTTAGTGACGTCAAATCAGTATTAAGTATTTAGAAAATTTCTATAAAACATGTGTAATAAAGATTGTTTCAAACAATACAAACTAACCTCTATAATATGGTGTTGAATTAAAATGTTTCCTCTTTTAAGGTATAATGTTAAGTCTTATGGAAATGAAAATGTAAAACAGTACAATGATATTGGTTCAAAATTTTTATGGCATCCAATGTCTTTGTTTTTTAATACACACGAATGTTTTCGTGAACAGGAAAACAAAATGGTCCGGAACAAAATGCCAGTCTCTAATTTTAAGTAGGGATTTTTTTCGTTCAGCAATGGTTTTATTCATGTACCATTCATTTTTGATTAAGGGAATCAACTTCTTTATTTATTTAATACGAACATTTAGAAGTTTTGTTTTCTACTTTGCGCAGGAGATGTAAAGCTTCAAAAACCGATGAAGGGTTGTGTCAAGCAAAGAAGAATTTATGTAAGGTCTGTCAAAGTGAAAATTCATTGCTTGCCTTCTAGACAATTTAATTTGTAACAAAATGTGCCAAAAAACCTAAATAAAATGAGAAAAGCAGAAATGTTGATAAAGACAAAGGAACATATTGTGCAGCGTTGATCTTATCATATTTCTGTTGTTTTCCCCAAAGTGCTTAATCCATGCGACCTCATGCATTGAGTCATATCATGACAGTTGTCATTTTTATGTGATGTACATCCTTGATACGCGGCTATATGCGATAAACAAGGAATAAATGTTCATTGACATTAATACACTGTCTGTTTAAATGTGCTTATTGTCATCTCTGCTGCTATCTCCCACCCGTTAAAATATGGACAAAGTGTGACCTCTTGGACGCATAGATAACATGAAAATTACATGACTATTTCAGAGATTTGATTGAGTCTGTACATGAGGGATAGTGAAAAGATGCAACATATCTCAGGCTCCCAAGCAACGGCTCGAGCCTATACTCAATTTTTAACACTTTTAAAAACGTGTTGTAATCAATGATCCCAAGTGACGGGACCAGAAAAATATAACTTACTGCAGTACGGTGCAATTTTTTCAGCTGCAACACAACACTTGATACCTGCTGTTTGAATGTATAAAATTTGGAAAATGTGTTATCCTTGGAAAGCATTTATCACAACAGGAGTACTTGAAAATTGCAGACTTGTTTTGAGTGTGTCTTTATGTGAGGGATAATGAAAAGGTGCAAAATCCCTTATGACCCCTAGTTCCTTAAGTGGTACCTAATATTCGACACGTTTACGTGTTAGGATCAATAATCCTGAAGGACTACATTATATTTGTTTAATAGAATGTATAACACAGTTATGTGAAAATAGAGAAAATAAGAATTCCTAAAGGAAGCTCTACACGGCAAAATTGAAAATGTTGCAGACTCGGTTTGATTGAGCCTGTTCATGGACGGTACTGTCAAGTGCAAACTACCGTCCACGCCCCATAGTACCGGCTTAAGCAGAAATCAATATTTAACATGAACTGGTACAATTTTGAATTTTGAAACATCCGCAGATGTGTTCATATGGCGGTTATCATGGAACCTGCGATGTGACACGTAAGTTCCATTCCATGAAAAGCGGCATATGGTCCCAAAGTAACAAAAATGCGTGTGCGCTAAAAGAGAAAACAATGGGCGAAACTAAATAAAAATTTTGAAAGGGGATCAGAGGTTATGAAGCCTGTATATCACAGATAAGACGTCAAAAGTCAAATATTAAAAGCAGGCCACATATCCAAGTGAAGAATACTGGAACCACCCAACAAGAAAATAGCAGAATAGAAAGAAGTAAATAACCACAAGCACAATAATAATGTCGTGCTGAACGATCTTTAAAGATCGGAAATATAACATCTCTGATTGAATG
Organism: Ruditapes philippinarum; assembly: GCF_026571515.1. Taxonomy (NCBI): domain Eukaryota; kingdom Metazoa; phylum Mollusca; class Bivalvia; order Venerida; family Veneridae; genus Ruditapes; species Ruditapes philippinarum. The sequence goes on from NW_026854612.1 coordinate 33,462, forward strand.
TACGGGGCGACTTTTTACAGCCTCCACACGGCACAAACAACGCTGTTCACGGCACAAACAACAAACCACCTGTTCTGTACAATGCAAATGTTGTTTGTTAAATAAATGCAGACATAACAATTATTGAAAGTGTCACTACAATTTGACATTATGTTGATTTTTGTAAGGTACATATCGTTTTGAAGAACAATTGTGAAGCTCTGCGCAAACAATGCGCTCATTTCAGATACCTTACCAAATCATTCCCATGCACAGGGCATGTTCTATTCAGATTAAGTACTGTTGTACATTATTACGAATGTTTTGTAAATATTCATTTGCATAATTATACTTATCATATGGACTGCTCATAAAAGAGTGACTAGATATTAATTTATAATAAGATATGCTTTCACTGATGCCTACCTGGTAACGAAAGTTGCATACAAACTTGAATACAAACAAGGCTTACTAGACTTGTAAATGTTATGTGACATGACAGTAGTACAACAGTGTTCTGTTTGTGTCACTACTGTGGTCAGCAATATAAGATGATAAAAATATCAAAGCATGTACATTTTCTGTTTTACCTATAATGCTACTCTTTTTCTACAAATATCAACAACTAATCATGGTAAGAAATATCAAAATCCATATATTAAGAAGCCAAAACAAAAACATGCATGGACTTTACTTTTCAAAATGTCGTTTGCATGTTTCGCGGCAAATGGTATCTCATAATATAACAAGAAAAACATTGATGCAAATCATAAAGGGGCATTCAAGCAAGGAGTGCAGCAAATATCGATAAACTAGTAGACATCTGATGACTAGATATTCTTATAAAGTTCTCAATTGTTAATTTGATTTTACTAGATTGTATATCATAGATAAATGGGTGGACGAAAGACATTGTTCATTGTGAACTTTGTTAAATTTGCTAGAGATGATAATACTGAATGTAGTTTCTTTGGAACAAACAAAACAGTAGTCAAAATGAACAAAGTATTTTTTTTTTATTATCATAATAATTGTAACAAATATCGAATTGTAACAAAAGGGACTAAATTAGTAATACTACATGCATTTTTTCATATCAAATAAAAAATATTTATATTAATACCTGGGATGTAAGATTTTAAGTCCCAGATAAATACTGAAAGTATCTTGTTCTTGTTCTTATCTTATCATTTCCTAACATTTATCTTGTTCTTAATCGATTATGCTAATGTTATACAATATTTTTCTACAATTCATGTCATGATATTAAGATAAGGGAACATTTGTTTGTTCTTAATTCTTGAATTATTAAACAAATGCTATAAAAACAAACACTAACACTAATAACAATTTGATTATTTTTAAACATACATAAGAATGAAAAACCCTTAATTACATCACTTAAAATCTCTTATCGTTTTGGTATAGCCCCTACCTATAGTATCTGAACCATCCATCCGTATGTCCGTCCACACGTACAAGGTAAACCTAAGATGTCAAGTTGGATTGTATTAAAGTTTTACCTTACCAATAGTTTCATAATTTACACATTTATATATCTTTACAAATAACATGATCTTGGCAAGTTACATTACTACGGCTTCCATTTGTTTCAAGTTGTTGCTCTTTTTACTTTCTTTTCTGAATATACAATGCTTAGAGCTAAGATGTTTGGTATCAAAACATCAGCTATAGGTCTTTTACAAAGTTGTTCAAATTTGCCCCTAGTGTTAAAGATGGCCATGCCCCGTGGGTCAAAGTTTTTCATATAAAACAGCCACCGGAAATGTGGCAAACTTCACTAATATTCATACTTGCCCTCTACACTTTAGAATAATTTCATACGATACATGTGATGTTTATTAGAAATAATTGACTTTATTTTATGCTCTTTTAATTTTTTATATCAAAAATATTATTTTAAAAAATGTGTTCGGGTAGATTATCATTTATGCTGTCCGGGAGGAATAACTTAAATTTCAATTGGAATTAGATCAAAATGTTTTCTTATTCCAACGGGAAGTTCCTTTTTTTTAAAAACTATAAAACTATAACAAAAATTATAAATATATCCTTTAATGACTTTCTGACTTATTATGAAGAACCTATTTGATTATATAAAAATACTATTTTGAAAGCTGGAAAATAATAAAAAAATAAAAGGGGTAATAATTAAACAAATGATGGTTTTCGATGAAAATTAAAATGATTATACACGCTGAATTACCAATAAGATGTTTAAAAAAAGAAGAAAAATCAAATTTGATTTACTTCCAATGTTTTTTGTATGGCAACAATCATACGGGTTTGTTTTCCAATAAAAAGTTATTCCAATTATTTTTTTTCTCAATTGATTTTTGTTGTTGAATAATCCGACAGATATACTTATGAATAGTAAAAACTTATAAAAATATATTTTTCTCTGAATTGACAAAGGTTGGAGCAAGCACAACTGGCGTAAACACTGGTAAGTGAACCTTTACAAAGAGTGTTTAAATTCACGCCCGGTATCACAATTTGTCCCGCCCCGGGATAATTGAATTTCATTGTGTACATATAGTAAAAGCAGACATCAAAAAGATTGTTTTCTGAATAAAGACACATTTTGATGAACAAGTTTATGCATGAAATTTGGAGCATGTGCACTGATAAATTTGTAAAGTGAACTTTGACATCAATTGACCTACATTTTAACGAAATGACCTACTTTTTTGTCCTTTGATGTTATATCATTTATTTGCTCCAGTTTTTGGTGTAAAATTGAGTTTTGGTATCATTCAAATGATGTTAATGATGTTTTTCGTCATTATTCTTTTCATGATGATAATAATGCACTGATTATTAAGCACTGATGATGATGATGTATTGATGATTATGTAAAGATTATGCTAATACTGATGTTAATGAAATGTGTACTGATATTGACGATGTTGTATACTGACGATGCTGCTTATGTTTTACTTGAGATTGTTATGATAAATGATACGATATAACGATTTTCTGATGATAACAATGTACTGATGATTATGGCGGTGGTGATGAAAAAGAGGTAGATGATTCACGGATAATGATGATGTTCAGTTAAAACTGGTTGATGTTACTGATGATGATGTATATGATTCGCGTCACGACAAAACCAACATAATGGGTTTGCGACCAGCATGGATCAAGACCAGCCTGCGTATCCGCGCAGTCTGGTCAGGATCCAGACTGTTCGCTTACAAACCCTATTACAAGTAGAGAAACTGATAGCGAACAGCATGGATCCTGATCAGATTGTGCGGATGCTCAGGCTGGTCTGGATCCATACTGGTCGCAAACCCATTATGTTGGTTTTGTCGTGACGCGGCTCATATTAATTATTTATCACTCCCCTTTTATAATAGTTCCTTCTATGTATGGTAAACTGTTAAAAAGTGGGTTTGCAAAATTGTGGTACATTTTCACGAACTTGTGAGTGGGAATAAACATGTCATATTCTTAAAAAGCTAAAGTAGGAAAAAATGATCGGTGTGCATATAAACATTATTTGCAACCATTCCATATTTTTTACCTCCATCATACCGTTTCGCAATAAATTATCAAACACTTCAACACGATAATAAATATCTTTGCATTGAATTGCGCCATATTTATATAAGACCAAGGTAGTGTACCACTTAAACTTATCTTTCTGTCTTATTTGTTTTGAGGGATTAGTGTCTAGATTTACAAGTAAATGACGTAAGCTTAAGTAAATATACCTAAGTAATATTTTTGATATCAAACATTGGTGCAAAAAAAAAATTGTAAATTATGTTTCATTGTGGTTATAAAAATGTCAATATTATAAAACAGAACTTGATGTGCTTAGACATAAAATATTGTGTCTAAAACAATTGTGTACCAGTACCGTTGTTAGTACTTTATAAATAAGAATTCCGCATCACGGTGAAACTAACTTTAGCCAAAATCACTGGTAGAAAATATGTTGCTTTGGAATTAGTTTTGACAGCACAGTCTCATACTGACTATGAGTAATCTTACCGTATAAATAGGAACTCTAGCCAAATATGTGTGCAAAGCTAGCCCATTTCACTAACCGTGTTGGCGTTTTATTCTTCATTTTGGTTGGGTGTTACGTCGCACAAACACTTTTAATGTCAAATTGTCAAACTTAACTGGCGGAAGAAGACCTCAAGTGCCTCTCCGTTTATTATTTTAGGGACCACATACACTCCGTACACTAACAAGATAGCTTCCTTGCATGGAAGAACCCACAGCAGGGAGGGACCTGCAATTTAATATCGACGGTCTTTACCACTCGTGTACGGATTTCTAGCTATTGACGTCAATACTATCACTCACTTAACGCTCAAGAAAAGGAAGTTCCAGTTTAAAGGCATATAGTATTTGATGATTTGAATTAAGGTGTCATTTTTAGCCTTTAATAAGTCTGAAATGAGTAAAACGTTTGTATACACTTTCGAATAACATTTAAATATATGGGTTTATTTCTACAACAAAGGTCTTTGAATCAGTGTATTTATTTATTTACGTCCCTAAAGTATGAGGGGGAAATGCTATTTGTTGCCCCAACATAATTTATTAAACTATTATCTTCGAGTTGGTTTGAAATGTAACAGTCACTTGAGTTATTTATGACTTTTAAAAGCAAACACTTATATCGTACATAAACTATTATCTTCGAGTTGGTTTGAAATGCAACAGTCACTTGACTCATTTATGACTTTTAAAGCAAACACTTATATCGTAAATAAACTATTTGTGCTGAGATATGATACATTGACCATAGATTTAAGTGTTGTAACAATCATTTTAAACATCTATGTGAACAAGCAAATTCGTTTCGCCTACGATACTGAAGACCTGTCTTAAACTGCGTTAAATGACTTTTGTTTTCAAATATAAATTAAGCTGTTTGGTAAAGTATAAAGTGCTGACATTTTCACTGTGTGCCAGAAAGCATATTTTTGTTTGACTTTATATTTAATATATTTTATGTTTTTATTGAAGTAAGTATGATTCACTCAAATGATCATCGTATTTTTGAACGGTCTTCTTATTTCGAATAGTGCAGGAAATTAGAAACTAAAAATATCCTTTATTACTCTTACTTCACCGGCTTATTCGATTGATTTATATGTAGTCATAAACAAGTACGAACTAAAGATAAGGTATATCGATGAGATAAGTATTATAATAAATCTGCCAAACATGTTGTAATAAAACTTTACGGTCCTTACCTTTGGTGTGGCAACTATCTTAACTGGACTTTTTGGAATAGAAAATATTATACATGATTTGTATATGGCATGTAATACCAAAGTCTATGAAATGTAACCATCTGAGCTTGTAACTAAAATGTCGGATGCCGAAATAGTCTTCATAATTTTAGGTTGAGTAACAGTTTAATTTGAAAATTAGATATCCGCACAACTAGGCAAAGTGTTATTATGCTGCTAATCATTAAAGTTATTAAAAATATTTATAAATGTATTAGATATTGTAATATTATGAAGTTACCTTACTTTTAAGTACGATATTGAACAACTACACAGTTGTTAAACTTAATCTATATTGCACGAGGCGCTAACTGAGTCTAATATAGGTTTTACAGTCCAATTGAATCCGTATTGTATGATGATGACTCCTTTAAGTTACATCTTTTTTTACATTTTGACAGACCGTTTTATTTCAAGTAAAATTAGTAATTGATATGTGTTTGACTTGAAAATAAAGAATGGATGATGTATGATATGCATGTGAAAATGACAACGAGGCTTTATTGGGTACGACTTGCATTTAATAATGCAGTTTTTGACTCTGGAATCGATAACGAGGCTAAATTGGTAAAACTTGATTCGATAATGATATCTTTTTAACAAACGATGACAGTTCACTGTTTAAAGCTTATATGTTGATAAATAATTTATCTTATCGATCATTGTTAAAACAAATATATATTTATTTTATCAAAAAAATTATCGAAAGCAAATAATAACTGTTGTCATATGCCGTCAAAGCTTAAATTCAAAACAATGTGATATGAATTTATACGACTCAAATTATTATAATTAAACCATATAATGATTAAGTGCGCATTATATATATTTTTATACAACAACTTGGTAAAGGTTTACGAAAGATGTCTAGCGTTATTATAAAAGCACTTAACTCCTGATTTAAAGATCGAAAATGCGGTTTGATCCTCTGATAAAACCGCTGATCCCCTGTCAAAATTAATTTTTTTTAGATCCGCCCATTGTTTTTTTTGGTTAGGGCACACGCTTTCTATTACTTTGGGACCATTCGCCGCTTTTCATAGAATGGCACGGAAGTGTCACATTGAAGGTTCCATGATAACCACCGTATTAACACATCTGCGGATGTTTCTAAATTACCATTTCATGTTTAAATGTTGAATTCTGTTTAATCCGGTGCTAGGGGGCGTGGACGGTAGTTATCGCTTTTCAGGACCGTCCATGAACAGGCTCAATCAAACTGAGTCTACAACATTTTCAATTTTGTCGTTTTGGGCTTTCTTAAGGGAGTCTTATTTTCTCTTATTATATGTGCAGAATCTGATTAATATCCTAACATTGGAGTCCTTCATAAAAGCTATTAAAATTTATGGCACCCACAAAGCAGTAATTTGACATGTCAGAAAAAGGCAATTCCTTGCACGCAGAACTTTTTTGATATTTATAACAGATAATTATGAGAAAAAGGCAGGAATTTATTTGAACTAATTTTCAATGGCCTCGGGAAATTATTTAAGATATTTTTATAGGGGTTTAAGCTATTTTTGGTTCAAAAAATGTTTAAAAGCACAATTTTTTAAACAAAATTAAAAAAGATACTGAAAACGCGGGATTACTCTACTCAGTAAATGATTTTTAAACGATTTTTTTATGCAAGATATCGGGAAATGACCCCTTTTTAAAACCTTTACTTACAGAAGTGCCCCTAGCGGGTTATTTTAAATCCTCTTTATACAGTCAAAAAAAGGGTTTTTAAATAAATGTATTGTTCCCCTTATAAAAGTTGAAAAATTTTTTCTTTATTTTCCCTTTTTTCATTTTTAAAATTCCCTTTTGGGTTAAATTATCTTTTCCCGGGCCCTTAAGATTATTAAATTTTCCTAAACTTATTTATTTAAATATTTCCAATTGGTTTTTTTTGTAAAAATATTAAATGGTTTCCCAAAATCTGAAATGCAGCATGGTGTTATTGGAGTCAAGGTCATTGTCACTAGTGTAAATGTGAATGTAGATCCTTGGCCAATATTCTTAAATTATAAACTGATAACATACATGTTAAATACGAACATTCCTAGGTAGGGTTGGACACCGGTTCCCGGTATCGGTCCTATACCGAATAGTGACTTCGTAAATTACCGGTATATACCGTTTCGTAAAATACCGGTACTGGATTTGATACTTTTGTAATTTTGTAAAAAAAAATAATTTAATAGTTAATATGTCAAAAAATAAGAAGATTTTTAAATAAAAACAGCCTACAAACACGTAAAACAAACTATGAATTACTATTATCATGCGGCGAGTAAGGCTTTCGCGGCAAACTTGAAGTTTGTGACGCGGCGATTTTTTTGTAAAAGTATTGTGCCGCTTATGTTCAAGATAGTAATATTTTTGTACTCGGCAGGAAAATATAATTATTTGAACTGATTTTGCTAAAAGTTTGTAAGTTTTAAATGTCAAAGAGTTACACGAGAAAACAAATCAAATAATTGAGTTTAATCATCGCACACCGCACACGCCTTCCAAAACAATCGCAACCTTTGCCAATGTCTAAAGCAGTAAAAATCCAAATATATGAACAATTTTATTCAAACAAGTTTTAGAAATAAAAATCCTTTTTCGTTTTAATCTCTAAACCTATAAAATACATTTAATTTAATTTTCTAGTTCTTTTCATCCATTACCACATGGCTGGAGTATCGTATGTCCCCCACATGTACAAATCCACATGTGAATTACCGATTTTTAACCATAAAGATGGGCCAAAATATTCCAACAAAAATATGCCTCTTTTTTTTTTTGTAACATGAAACTAATTATTTATAAATGTTACTTTCTTAAACAAAAAAGCTGCAGAATTCAATCAAAAAGTGTGAAGTCGGCGGGCTCTTCGATGGTGATAGAGTAACAACATCAAAGGGAGGCATATTCTTTTGAATAGCCTGTCAAAGGTCAACTTGTGTGTATTACACATTTAGATCTGTGATACTTTAAACAACTGAAACATATTTCATATAGTGTTTTGTAGGAATTTTTGCAAATGTTGGCTAGTATTTTTGCGTATTTGAGCAGTATGGAATTATGCAATTCGGTAAGGACAATACTTTTTTTCTGTAGCAAGATGTTCACGGTGCATGCTATTGAAAAATAAAAGATGTATAAAATTGAAGGGTAAATTCAATATTAATAAATACCAAATCCTTATTATTTGTAAAGCATATGTATTTGCTTTATGACTTCTACAAGGACTAATATTAGGTTAACATGAAAATGTAAACAAAATTCTGAAAAACAAAGTCATTTTGGAAACAGTCTGTGCTGACTGTGCATATACATGTATTTCAAAATTTCTAAGTTAATTACTGGTGGAAAATATGTTTGTGCTGTTGTAGTAGAACAGACTGGAAACATAAGTGACTTTGAAAAAACATCTAATGAAATTTCTTACATGTAATTCCAAATTGCAAAGTAAGCCAACCAATCCAGTGATTTCATTTATTACAGTACACAATAATGTGATTTCAAAAGAATATCAGCATCAGAATAAAATTTCTACACATTAATAATGATAGCTGTAAGAATATAATAGATAGCCAACTGTCTTAAATTCTTTCAGATGTAGAGATATCAAGATTAAAACAATAATTTGTAGACTTCTCAGCTGCAGACTGCTGTCCTGCATAAGATATTTTGCTGTGTTTAAATTACCGGTATGTCATGTTCTTTTGATGAAAAAGTAAAAGTATTTTACAATTAACATGTGTAAATGTTGTAAAAAGAGTAAACACAAAACAACAAAAGAAAAGTATACTTTACAGCATGAAATTTCAGAAAGACCAGTAATGTAAAATATTATTTTCTATTACTACATGTTACATTTATATCTCTTCAGTTTTTTATACTTGCAGCAACGGGTTTGGTATTATAAAAGTATCAGTATCAGTATCGATAAAATACCCGTATCGTTTCGTCAGTACCGGTATCGGTATCGGACCGTTTCGTGAAGAACGATATCCAACCCTATTCCTAGGATGGTTCTTGACCCTTTGATGCTGTAAGCATTTTGGCAAAGATTAAGATGTACAAGACCAAAAATAGGTTTTGTACACGTTTGCATGTAATCTTTTTTAATTGACATATGTCTTTAATATATCATAAGAAAATAATTGGGTAGTCTTCAACCTCTGGGTGGAGTAAGATGTCAGTTGGGAAATGTCATCAGTTCTTGAAATAGTTGCATATATTTTGCTCCTAAAGCCTTTACTTATCGACAGATATCTTTCAAACTTGGTAGGAACACAGCCGTGGTTGTCATCTACCGTCGTGTGGAGTACACTTAGTATTGGCAATGTCAATAGTTCTTAAATAAATCTTTAAACATTTGCTCACCCATCCCTTGTTTATAAACAGATGTACAATTTCATATTTTGTTAGAACATATCTCTGATTTTCTAGAGTTGGGGGTCATAAGAGCAAGGTCCTTTTAATTCTTGTAGCCTTTTCAATCACGTCTTTCATATTTAATAGGAGCATACCTTCAGTGGTCCTCTAACCTTTGTATAATAAGGGATTAATTAAGTTCATGGTCAAGGTTTTGCTTTTATAATATAAGTTTGATTAACTTTTATTTGTTAGTTGACATTTGTTTTAATTCTATCAACAATCAATGACATGCAAATTTATATATTTGTTTACAATTACAAAAATATATGAGTCTTTCAAGTTATAAAACCGTGTCAACAATATTTTATGATTTAAGTGAATCGAAAAATTTTTACAAACATTAAGGCTAAGGGCGTTTGTGTTTATTAAATCTGTTTGTGTTATCTTTTATATTCAACTGACATAATCCGTTATCTGCAGTATTCTTGGAGGGAATCGACATTTGCTAATTTGCATAATTGCTAGTACATAGGTAAACCTTAGTATGCCAGAAACCCTTCAAAAAGATGGAAAAATTGGTTTATGATAAAGATAAATAGGAGTTTTTCCGGAAAATATGTAGCAGAACTGGAAATAAATCTTGCATAATTTACTTGCAACAACTATTATGTTTGCTACTTTACTGTAATCGGGACTTTTATGCATTTTTTTTATTTTCTTAAAGCGCTGATTCAACAAGCTTGTCTAAATTGAGCAACCAGCTCCTAAATGTATGAACTCGAAAAGGTCCTGATTACTACTTTATTATTTTTGGCGACGGGTACTGATTTGAGTGGAATTAATGCTTTAATCTTTTTATTTACTATATAGCAACATTTTTAAATAATTATGTATAGTTGATTGATATTGTATTTTAACTTTAAGTAAGCTGTCAGCTAGTTTACAGAACGTCGGTCGCCTTTTTCAAGTTCCCTTCGTGCCTGAAATGATTCACGGAAGGGCACCGTAGGCCTTCTCCCACCAGTATAGCACGACAGTCGTCACATGACCTATACTGTGTTGGTGAAACCTAGCAAAAAATAAAATTCAGCTCTATGAGTAAGAGTCTAGGTCTGCAGATTATAAATTTGCAAATTTGAACCTTGAATTAAACAACAACGAAAAATATGTAAGCAAAACATTAGTGAAACGTAAATACTTACGATTTGGTGAACAAAATTCATTGTGTGGTATGGATCAATAATCCATTTGTTTGTATTTGCATTACGTCTGAATCAGATGCTTATTTAATCTTTTGTTTATTTTTTTGTTGTTGCTGGTCATTAAATGGCAAGCGTTATCATAAAACATAAAGCAACACAGTGTAGCTAAGAAACCAAGAATAAAGTGTTCTACATATTGTCAACATTTTGCCAGTTGCTATCATGTGCAAATAGTTGTTTGCATGATTATTGATCAAGCTACTTAGTAAAGGATTAACTCAGTGTTGGATCAGTGCCTTTAGACGTTTGCATACATCATGATCGCAGAGTAGAATTATATCGATTTTTCACCGATTTTAATACTTTTTTATCATGATGGTACATAAATCTCTCTCTCTCTCTCTCTCTCTCTCTCTCGCGCGCGCGTGCGCGCGCGCGCGCGCGCGCGGTGTACCAGTTGAAATCGTAAATTATTTCCTAATTTGCTTTAGCTTAAATGGAAACAAATCACGTATCCTCTAGTCTACTAAAACTAAGAAAATAAAACACAAACACAATTGTAATAAATACAAATTGTTCGACTCTTTTATGATACAATAACATAACTATTATTATATAATGAACCTTAAAATGAGTCAAAATATGATATTCTTTCGTGATTAAGAATACAATTTAAATACATATCTTGTAACTGTATATACCTTGAACGGTGACAAAAAGTTTCCTCTTATGTTTAGTTGATACAGTAAACTTCACTTATAGCGAACACGGTTATTGCGAACTTCCGGTTATAAGGAACAATTTTTTTATGGTCCGAATTTTGTCCTTCTTTATTCAATATAAAAATATACGGTTACAGCGAACACGGTTATAAGGAATTATCGCATATAAGGAACTCAACTCATTTCTTAGTCACAATGTAGTTAAAAGTACGGAAAATTTACAAAATTACACTTTTATAACGAACCCAAAACTATCATATATATGTAAATAGATCCCGCTTTTCAACTTTCGTTTTCATAATGGAACGAATAAAAACTCGGCCAGATGTACCGTTTATTGTTATATGTACTTCTATACAGCTGTAAAATACAGTACTTAATTGTTTTCTATTTAGGATATTTTTTCTATTGTCATTTACAATGTTTTGCATAATATTTTAAGCCTATTATAGCATTCGGCACGATATGGCCAGTTATGTGTTGACGTGCCGTAAAAATCCAAACAAACAAACAAAAATTTAGGATATTTTCTTGTTCTTGATATAAGCACTTGTTCCTGTTACCAAAAAAAAACGGTTATTCCTTTTATTCTTTTATTTCTTTTCTTAAATAGTTTTGCTCAAGTAAAATATGATTGATTGATTGATTGAAATGAAAAGAAATCTATATCTTTTATAAGTAAAAGTCACGCTAAAAACATAATATAAGATATTCAATATAAAAGGAAAAAAAATCGAAAATCTTTTTTAAATCTTAATCATGGTAAGAAAACAAAAAGCACTGAGTTTAGAAACAAAATAATGTATTTTATGAGAAAATTTGAAAGGGAGTAAAACTAAAACTGAAATATCAAAGGATATTTAAATTTAAAAAAAAGAACGCTTTCGGGTATTGTGTCTTAAAAAGATATGAGTAAAACAAATGCTTTTCAAAATGGAGGACGATGGTAAACAATCAGTTCGTTATAATTTATGCAAATCTGTTCGCTATAAAAACTCCTTATACAAGGAACTAATATGCTAAATGCTTACAAGGAACTCCTGATATAAGGAACAAATTTCAAATGTCCCAATGAGTTCGTTATAAGCGGAGTTTACTGTAGTACGATACTAGGATTTTATCTCATGAATTTAGGATGGGCGTTATAAGATAGTTTATTTGTAGTTTCAGAATGATAATATTAAAACAATTTCATGATAGAACGTCAGCGTTCTAAAACAGGTTTTCAAATGACATGTAATTTTGTCACACATATTTACAAATTCTAAGTGATAAGAAAAAAAAAATATTATTTCATATCATGGGAACGCTTTTGTTGTGAAAAGTTAGGTAAAGGACTCAACAGACGGTAGGATTTAATTGTACAGCACTAATTAGAGATAAGATGTACAATTTTCAAAGCTATACAACACTTGCATTCAGACGGTAATTCTACACTGTAGATTCATCTGAGGTTTCCCCTAAAAAGGATCCCTTTACATTGATCCTTTACATGCTTTACTCACTAGATACTTTTTTCGCCATGAGTAATGATAGAAACAACTCCAATTAAAAAAAAAAGAAATTCTAATGTGAAGCCTGACCGAGACTCAAACCTTGGACCCTCAGAATACCGTACTGCAGCTCTATTGACTAAGCTATCCGGCTGCCTACAAACTACCTCCCCTCCCCTAATTAGAGAACAGTTAAATACCGTGACATAATCATTTTCGGAATAATTTGGGATTCGAACATGATACAACTTTGGGTCTCCTGAAGAGTTTTTTAACATGATTTCTACCCCATCTTTCTACTATGTTTACCTTTTAGCCCTTATTTCATTCATTAAACCCATTATCAAGAGATAATTTGGTTATCTGTTACTTGTCATTGTGGGAGGTCTTAAAAGATCGGTACGACAAGATGTTCAAAATAGAATATGTCCTATCCCTTACATCTAGACATAAGGTTTCCGAAATCAAGAAATAGTAGCCTTCACACATTAAGATTTGTCTGTACATCTTAGTTTTAATTGGTGTTGTACTTCAAAATCAAACTGTCTGTTTAGGCCTTTACTGCATGTTTTTAACCAAAATGCAAGAAAGTTTACATGTTTAAACTGTCTAAATTGTTTTATTTTATGATACAACAACTTTTCAAGGAAAGGGTTCAATTCAACCGAGCGTGAAACTTTAACAACTATGTCTTTCATTTAGGGCGTATTTTATGTCATTTTTCATACATTCGTCAAATGATAATTATCACACGGGTAACGCGTTTGTACATTTTAAATATTCGAAAAAACGTAAACAAAACAGTTTTTGACTGAATAAACATATAGTGATAAAATTCTAAGTATTGTTCCAACAAAAAACACCCGTTATGTTAGTAAGAATGGAAAAAAAATTGTTTGATTATTTGAACCTTCATAGTCTGCTTCAAAACAATTGTGAACGTTCGATCATTTTTTTTTTTGCAGAGGCTGATACGATAATCTATAAATTTGCTACACAAAAGTCAAAGATTTGGAAAACAAAAAGTCTGTTTGTCCATCTCACCCAGTTTAGCCATTACATACTCAACTCTTTTTTTTGCTATATCGCTGATATGTGGTTCCCAATATGTTTTTGCCTTAGCTTGCTTATGTGTTGCTGAAATTCCATCAGCCTTTCTGATATCATCTTTTGCATATTGTGCATGTTTTTTGTAAAACTTCTGAAGGAGGTCTGGACGATCAAATGTTATAGAACATTTTGTAGGGAATTCTAAAAACAACAACAGAAAATCAAAATGTCAGCAAATTAAGTAGCAAGGGACAATTAACTATCAAAACGAATCGATGCTAACCTGAATAAGGCACCTGAACATATTCAAAATTATTCGAAGTACATTTTCTAAAAAAGACGTCTTCTGTCAACTTACTTCAGTTCTTTTTCACGACGAAAGGTTTCTTTATTATTACGCATTAGTTCATAAAGGATGAAACATAGAATCTCATAGAGAAGGCTTTAAGGGTAGTGGAATAGCCTCATGCTGATCGCTTATCTGTCTGTTCTTAGTTTGTTTGTGCAGCCTCATAATTCAAACGGCGAGACAATTACTTTTTGTAAATAGCATGGCAGAACCAATCATCATTATTAAGCATGTTCAGAACACAACAAACGTGTTGCAACATCATGTCTAACAAGAGCACCGCTAGGCGGAGCATTATATGCCCGAAAGTACTTTTTCTTTTAGTAAGGATGAAACATTTGTAAAACATGGGAATTTGAAGTATTATCTCCTTCAAAAAGCAATCCTCCTTTATAGCTGAAGAACACTCTATTTATATATAGTTGCTGTTTTCAAAGCACCATCATCAAGTTGTCATGATGTAAGTTAAAATGCTACAACGGATGGACGAAAAGACGTCAGGGGTATGAAGCTATTAATCCTATAAATGTTTACAGCTGTAGGTTGATTAATGCTTGAGTTATTGAGCTTTAATTGTTTCCAGTTTAAAGGTGATAGTCATCTTGATCTTTGACCTTGTGACCCCAAATTTAATAGGGGTCTTTTACCCAATATGGACAATCATCCTATGAAGTTTGATTACTGTGGGCCAAATAGAACTTAAGTTATGCTGCGGAAACCATTTTCAGTTAAACTGTAATATTGACCTTGACCTTTGACTGTGTGACCCCAAAATCAATAGAGGTCTTTTACCCAATATGGACAATCATCCTATGAAATTTAAATACAGTGAGCCTAAAGGACCTGAAGATATGCTCTTGAAACCATTTTCAGTATTTAGCTAAAACTGACCTTGACCTTTGACCTTGTAACCCCAAAATCAATAGGGTCTTCGACCTAATATTGACAATGATTTTATAAATTTTAAAAAATGTGGGCCAAATGGAACTTGTTATGCTCCGGAAGCCATTTTCAGTTTTAGGATAATAGTGACCTTGACCTTTGACCTTGTAAACCCAAATCAACAGGGGTCTTTTAATTGATTTTGGCAATCATCCTATGAAGTTTGAATTCTGTGGGCCAAATGGAACTTAAGTTATACTCTGGAAACCAATTTCAGTTTTACGGTAATAGTGACCTTGACCTTCGACAGTGTGTAGCAGAAATCGATAGGAGTCTTGTATTCAATATGTTCAATCAAATGAAACTTAAGTAATGCTCCGGAAACCATTTTAAGTTTTAGAGTTATATTGACCTTGACCTTTGACTTTTTGACCCAAAAATCTATCGGGGTATTTTATCCTTTATAGGCAATCATCCTATTAAGTTTGAATAATGTGGGCCAAATTGGAACTTAAGTTATGCTCCGGAAACCAAATTTCTAACAGACGGACGGACAGACGGACGCCAGGGGCATATAAAAAAACAAGCTTCTTAGAAGCCAATTTTAGTCGATAAGTTACTTACTATTGGGAAGTATTAAAATTGGTTTTAGACAAATGATTATCACCAAGAAACGATCATTAGAGGTAAATATCTGGACTACTTTACCAACGGTCAAGTTCACACACAAATATAAGATTAAATGTTCTGGCCTCAATGTTAAAACATTGTTTACTGAGTTCTGTCTCAAATCTCAGGATTTAGATTGGTTCCTTAACATTATGTGGAAGTTACTGACCAATCAAATACCCGAAAATCTGAGTTTGAGCTTAGATAATTTATTTATAACGTTCACCCCAGGTTTATAACATATAAATGTTTTGAAACATTTGCCACAATAATAACTCCACCAACATTGAATTTTGTATCCAAAAAAGCCAATATTATTCAAACGTTTATGATTCAATGCGTGTTGCTGTGACATGATATGAAACTGTATTTAGGGCTACTTTAAAATGATTGGGGTAAGCTTATTTTGGGTATGCATTTGTATGTATCTCAAGTGAAGCAAAGAGAAAGTGTGAGTTGTTCTTGATATTCACTTCAAACAATGAAATGAAAGTTTACAAAAGGATGGCCCTAGATCGCTCCCCTGACCAATCAACCACATCCGAGCAATGTATAAGACAAGCATCCTGACCAGGTTAGATGACAAGTGAGTAAAATATGTGACCACTAGTGTGTTAACAAGTTTTTCTTCCCATATTTGGGCAGTGTGACCTAGCTTTTGATCCCATGTGAAACATATTCTGACTTTTCCTGAAAATAATGAAAAACAATCTTGCAGACCAATTTCCAGGATATTTGGGTAACAACAATAACCACTAGATACCCATATTCGAACCCCTCCAAGCATTTAACTTGACCAAGTTTGAAGAAAATTGAGTAAAAATATAAACAATAGGGTATCAACAAGGTGTTTCGTATTTAGGCAGTGTGACCAAGTGTTTGACCCTAATCAAACTTGACCTAGAAATTATCAAAACAACCTTTCTGAAAAATTTCTAGGATATTTGGACTAAAATTGCAGCTACTAGAGTGTTAACAAGATTTTTCTATTTCTAACCCTAGTGACCTAGTTTTTGACTGAAGACAACCCATATTCAAACTGGACCTAGTAATCATGAAAACAACCTTTCCGACAAATTTCATTAAGACAAACATTCTGACAAAGTTTGATGATAATACAATTAGAACTGTGACTGCTAGAGTGTTAACAACCCATTTGTAGGCGACAACGGACGCCGGGCATAGACCTATCCCTATACCTCACCTTGACCACAAAGAAACTAAGCATTTTTAAATATGTTATAAAAATCATTAATACCTCCGAAATTAAGTTCAAAGCCCTTCCTTACAAATTCTTTCCTAAACAAAACTAGCAGAAATGAACTGGAACGAGATTTGATTTCGTTTCTTTCGCTCTCTGTCACAACGTAAACATTTTCAAATTTTTGTATGTCGTGTTGATGAACTTTTGTTGATGTTTCCTTCATGGCCTGTATCAGTGCAGATTCTTTGAAAGAAAACAAAAACCCTCAAGTGATCATTTTTTGTACAAAAAAATAAGATCGACCAATTATTCGACATGAAAACAAATTTATATTTTACGGAGATTATCACCTATCCTGTTTTCAATTTGTACATTTATAGTATAATGCTTTATTAACCTTTTTAATACAAACCTAAATTATAAGTATGTTAATTGAGAAAAATAGCGTGTATTACCGTCTGATATATTTTCTCCGATGAATAATGCAGTGCACCACGTACTACTTTCATTACCATAAGACCTTACATCTGTTTAGCCTAAAATATAAGTTAAACTAGTACGATAAAAGAAAATGCAGATTATGTCGTTATTAAATAGAACCTAAAACCAAGGTTCATAATTTAAAAATGTCACGCTTTTTTTAAGTTAATAATTATTATATTTATATTTAGATACTAATAATTTACATTTACTATATATATTAACTATATTATTGACTAAATTAATATGATCATTTGAGACAAGAAACATACCAAACATTCAATGTTTATTTTTCTTCTTTTTATAGTTTACACTTATATCACAAATATCATATCCAATTGACCTCTTTAATAAAATGGTTTAAAATATTTAAAAAGTTTGTCTTTTCAGGAAATTAAGTGAGTTTAACGTACTTGAACTGCTTATTACATAATATAAAAAACAACAACAAATAAACACAAGAATAGAGGTCAACAAGATAAAGGCAACGTTCACAGGACGCAGTTCTATAGTTCTGCATTAGATAGTTATTATATAGTTATTATTATAACGCATAGGATTACCGATATGAATGCCGTACCTTAGTAAAAATACCTTTACACATAATATAAACATCCTGGTAACACACAGATATCATGAGTATTGCTTGTGCAAGAAGCATCTGCAAAAAGCAAAGCGTTCCATAAGTCTTCGTCTCTATTTCTGCAAGTTCGGTAATGAATGTAGTTAGTTTCCATAGTACCTCGCTTTTCACAGACACAACCTCATCCTTGTACGTTTTATTCTCAGAGAGCAGTTCAACCATAGCATTACATTGTTTTTCTAACATTAAAACCTAGCTTTCAATGTAAAAATGTGTTTGTTTCGTTCATCCATTTCATATGCTTGCTTTTTATTGTCCATCTCCAGATTTGTAATTTTCTTTTCTGCTCACTGTAGTTTTATAGACACATCAATCTCCTAATTAGCAAAAGTACTTGAATTTTCTTCTGGACTTTCTGAAACAGAATATGTGAAAAACCACATGAATTTGATAGTTTATTAAAATCTGTAAGGCTTTAAATTATACAACTTGAAATTTTGCAAAGCTAAAGCTAATCACTCAAACTTGAAAGCTTGCAATGAGTTATAAATATAATTAAATTGAAAATCAATATTCACTGCGATTTTTGGCCCGATTTGAGTGGAAAATGTTGCAATGCTAAGATGTTGTCACTCGTGATTCACACGTTTCATAGTAATTTTAATTGCCGGTCATCATGTTTTATTAACACATCGTAAAAGTAGTTTTAATCGGTTTCAAAACTTTATTGGTTTTAACATTTAGATAATTAAATTAAGATTTATTTAATTGTAATTAAGCACTATTTAAGAATAATTTACCAAGCAGACTAGTCTTTGACACTCAATCAGGCACATGTATATACATATACGAATGTCAACGTAATGGCGGTAGATCCACGTTACTCAAATTCCGTTTCTCTGGAAGTAAAATGCCAAGTCCCTTGCATTTCGAGTTACAGAGAGTCAACTGTAGTTATTACAACACTTGAAAAAGGGTTGATGCCATCAATTAATACAAAAGAAGACGATATAAGCACTGTTATTGCAGCAACTGTACGCAAGTACTGTAGTTCGTCTTATGACATTTTTCCAAACTGTTTGCCGGGTAGATGAAATTTTATATGTGTGTATCCATTTACTAAAAACACACAAAAAACACAAAAAGCAGCAGATGTATTGAAACAAAAATGGTGGGAGTGCCTCTTCTAAAGATCGCAATCCGCATCGGTTAAAACCTCGTCCAGTTAAAGCATTAGTTTCCTCGAGGAAGAAACTTCACACCCATTGCTTAGTTCTGATTTGTTTCAGAAACAGATCCAAGAGTGTGTTTAAGAGCTATTGCTTCCCACAGAATAGAACTGAAATAAATTATTGATATATATCAAACAATACTATTTAGGCTTGTTATTACAATGTATTTTGCGATATTTGTCTAAGTTGATAGATAATCGATATATCATTGTGATTCTTATCTAAACTCTTACCAAACTTTTGAAAGTAAATATCGGACAAAGTCAACGAGGTTTCTCTTTTCAACTCTGAGAACACCTTCATTGTCTGTATTAATTCTACCTGGTGTCATTGAAGCTGGTTGCAAATAAACAATGTTTTCTGACTGTCTTGCATAGTCTATGACCATATTCATCAATCCAAGTTTCCCTATACTCCAGAAAAGTCCTTGAAGCTGTAACAAGTTCATTGGTGATAAAAACATTTATTTCCGCATAACGTTAAACAGCCGCGTAGGATTCTTGATATCGTTAAAAGTTCTTCTTGGTATACCTCCTGTTATAAAAACGTTTATATATAAAGGTAAGTAAACGGGAATACTTAAAATGTCTGCTTATTACTTTTATTTCTGCTTAAAGAATATTTTCTCAGATTTTTAAGAAAAACATAATACATACGAGGAGTGTATGAAAACAAATACATTTGTGTATTATCTCGTGAATATCGTGTGCTTTGTACTATAAACAACGCCGGACCGAAACAAAAATCACTAAAGCAATACATAGGTAAAAATCTCGTTCACAATATTACTGACCTTGATACATACAGTGCATATTGCTTTATTTCACGGCGTCTCAACGCCGTGATATTGTGATGGGTAGTTTTCGGTAGCATGGGCAAAAGTCACGTGACAAAATGCCTTTCGATTTCTACAGCCGACATTTTATTGTTTTTACGTAATCATTGTACAGCCCCTTTCCGTGAAAAGTTACATAGAAACAGTTTTTTTTTTCAAAACCATATAGAATCCAAACAGTATTTTTATCAACACACGAAAAATCAGCGTTTTATATTAACACATTTCCGGAAATCCTTTCGACATGCTTGAGAAATTCGCCTTGAATGAATTATGTATGGTGGCTGATTATCGCCATCCAAATATTTTCGCGTCTTCGCCTCAAAATGCGAAAATGCGAAAACACGAAGGGACGACATATTTTGACTAATGTGTTCTCATGTCGGATCTATGTCTCTCTCGGAGTGAATCTTTTCACGTGTAAAATGTCTTTGAACATTACATTCCTAAGTTTCTATATTTGCAATTAAGAACTTAAATTGTCATCGAAGGCTCAGGGTGAGCTATTAGTAACAAAGGGGGATACTCCGGCGTCCGTCGTCCGTCGTTATGCGTCAACAATCATCTTCTTCTCTGAAACTGCTGGGCAGATTTAACTAAAATTTGGTCTGTAGCATCCTTGTGATAGTCACACTTAAATTTGCTCATGTCATTTCAATTGGCCCCTTTTAGGGTTCAGCAGAGCTAAAAATAGAAAAACCTTTAAACATCTTCTACTACAGAACTAATGGATGGATGATCACCAAACTTTGTCTCTAGCATCCTTAGGTAGTCTTTTATCAAGTTTGCTCATATTAATTTGATTGGCACTAGGGCTTAAAATAGAAAAAAACCTTTAGACATCTTCTTCTACAGAACCAATTGATGGATGATCACCAAACTTTGTCTGTAGCATTCTTGGGTAGTCTTTTATCAAGTTTGCTCATATTAATTTGATTGGCCCCTTGTAGGGGCTGCTATAGCTAAAAATAGAAATACCTTTAAACGTCTTCTTCTACAGAGCTAATTGATGGATGATCACCAAACTTTGTCTATAGCATCCTTAGGTAGTCTTTTATCAAGTTTGCTCATATTGATTTGATTGGCCCCTTTTAGGGGTCACTAGGGCTGTAAATAGAAAACCTTTAGACATTTTCTTCTACAGAACCAATTGATGGATGATCACCAAACTTTGTCTGTAGCATTCTTGGGTAGTCTTTAATCAAGTTTGCTCATATTAGTTTGATTAGTCCTGTTAAAGCTAAAGCTTAAATGCCCTAGCATTTCTTTAAATTAAAGTTTAAAGATATTCTAAGCTCTAATTTTAATATAAAAAAAATATTGACAATGGATACACAGTCTCCTTATCAATATAGATATGAAATGTACGTGTTTTGACTTCACACGAAGTAGATATGTTATGTTTCAAACTCTTAACACTATTGGTGGTCACAGTATAAATATAATGATAGTGTCATTACAAAAACTTTTTTTTTCTTTTTTGTTTATAGAAAAGACCATCTTTACATTGCCTGTAATAGCATATGCAGTTTCCAGGTGAGTGTACATAGTATATTCATTCTTTTATCCAAATAAGACATTTTCAGCAAGAATTTCATAAATTTCATTGGCTTGGGTCATGACCTGTTTATGATGTGTAAATATATTTCAGCTCTGGAATTCGGACTATTGCATCATTGAAAGATCAGTTGTAGGCCATTAACCAGGAAAGAAAATAGGCCTAAAGAAACATAAAATTTGTTTCTCCTGTACTTTACTATCAAAGATGAGTTTATCTGATCAATTCTCTTATTGAATTTTGTAAAAAATTGTAATTTTTTATTTTTGTTGAATTAACAAGGGACAAGGGGTTTAATTTCTGTTTCTGAGTTGAATTTTGATATGAACTGGCTTACTTTTGATATATTTGATATCGCTTTACCTACTTTTTTTGTCTTTTATGTACAGACTTGAAATTTGGACTATGGGTGTAATTTTTGATGTTGCATTCAATTTTGATACCAGCTGACCTACTTTAGGTATTACTGACATCATTTGACCTACTGTCTTGTATTTTGACATTCAGATTTTAAATGATGACCAGGTTTGTAAATTCTGATGCCGAAATGAATTTTGATATCAACTGACCTACTTTTGATATTTTTGATATAATTTGACTTTCATTCTTGTGTTCTTGACATACAGACTTGAAATTTGGTCTAGGGGTGTAATTTCTGATGCTGAATTGAATTTTGATATTAACTGGCCTACTTTTCATATTTTAACAATGTTTGACCTATTGTCTTTTTTTGAGATACAGTTATGTACCATACAGAATGTATTAAAAAAATTTGCCCCAAACTGTGAACTTCAAACAACTACACCTTACATGTTTTGTATGTGACATTTTGTGTTTTCATTCAAAAAAAGTTTTAAAAAAAATTGTCCAATCAAAATTAATCCTGCTCTAGTGGTCAGTTGTTCTGCATTTATTCTACATAGTCTCATAGGAACACACTTGCAACATACATATTTTAACAAATCCTTTCCAAAATATTAGGGCAAAATATTACAATTTTTATAGTGAATAATGAAATGATGGGTTAGATGAGTCATCTAGGGCCATCTTAGTGGTCCTATTGTCCTATGAAGAAGAAAAGCTAAAACAATCAGTGTTGTGAAAGTATATTACTAAAGGGGCAAGTTAAAGTTGATCGAGCTGAAAGAGCTGGACTTGCCTTTCAGCAAGTTCTTTTGAAAAATGGTCTAGGGGTGTAATTTCTGATGCTGAATTGAATTTTGATATTAACTGGCCTACTTTTCATATTTTTAACAATGTTTGACCTATTGTCTTTTTTTGAGATACAGTTATGTACCATACAGAATGTATTAAAAAAATTTGCCCCAAACTGTGAACTTCAAACAACTACACCTTACATGTTTTGTATGTGACATTTTGTGTTTTCATTCAAAAAAAGTTTTAAAAAAAATTGTCCAATCAAAATTAATCCTGCTCTAGTGGTCAGTTGTTCTGCATTTATTCTACATAGTCTCATAGGAACACACTTGCAACATACATATTTTAACAAATCCTTTCCAAAATATTAGGGCAAAATATTACAATTTTTATAGTGAATAATGAAATGATGGGTTAGATGAGTCATCTAGGGCCATCTTAGTGGTCCTATTGTCCTATGAAGAAAAAAAGCTAAAACAATCAGTGTTGTGAAAGTATATTACTAAAGGGGCAAGTTAAAGTTGATCGAGCTGAAAGAGCTGGACTTGCCTTTCAGCAAGTTCTTTTGAAAAATAATTTCCAACACTGACAAACAGTTGTTTCTGGTGAGCGACTCAGGGACATCATGGCCCTCTTGTTTAATAATTTCATTTTTCTTGCGCAATTCTCTAAAATGAGACTTGGTTTTTCTATATGCGTTTCACAATTAACATTCACCATACCAGGTTGTAAAATAAACTTAATTTGGCCCTTAAATCAGTTTTTACCACAACATCAAACTTCATTCAGAATTCATATTGTAAGCAAAATTCTGAGTTTCCTTTAGATATGAGCAAGAAAATGTTTATTACCCCCGCCGAAAAGACGGATATAGAATTAGTGTCCATGCGTCCGTCTGTCCTTCCGTCCGTCACTCTACATTTTTGTCCGGAGCATATCTCAAAAAGTATCAATTTGAAACTTCATAGGTGGAGATATCAACTTGAAACTTCATTTGTGGATAAATCATATTTAGGAAAAGTGCAGTGCACAAGAATGATAACTCTACGCTGCATATTTTTTTTTCATTGTTGCCCTTTGTTTTTCTTCAAACTCAATTTTTGTCCACAGCAAAAAGCCTTTGAGATATCAACATGAAACTTCATATGGATAGATCTCACTCAGGAGGTGTGCAATGCAAGAGTGATAACTGTACCATTTCTAAATTTTGAGTTATTGCTCTTTGTTATTTTTCATACTTAATTTTTCACCTGAGTGGAGCATAAATTAACTAAAAAAAAAAACTTTGAGATGTCAATGTAATCTTCATAGGTAGATAGATCTTTTTGAGGATGAATGTTGTTCGAAAGAATGATAACTCTAACCTTTATAATTTTAAGTTATTGACATTTGTTATTTTCTTACTTTTTGTCCGGAGCTTATCTAAAAAAGTGGTAGAGATAACAACTTGAAACTTCATAGGTGGATAGCTCTTTTTGATGAGAAGTGCAGCACACTAGAATGATAACTAACCGTGCATTATTTTTCAGTTATTGCCCTTTGTTATTTTTCATACTTAATTTTGTCCAATGTATAACTACAAAAGCCTTTGAGATATCTACATGAACCTTCAAAGGTGGACAGATCTCACTCAGGAGATATGCAGCGCAAAAGAGTGATAACTCTACCCTTCATAATTTTTAGTTATTGCCCTTTGTTATTTTTCATACTATTTTTTTCACCTCAGTGGAGCATATCTCTGAAAAAGTCTTTGAAATGTCAACATGAAACTTCATAGGTGGATAGATCTTTTTTAGGAGGAATGTTGTTCGAAAGAATGATAACTCTATCCTTTATAATGTTTGAGTTATTGCCATTTGTTATTTTTCAAACTTTTTGTCCGGAGCTTATCTAAAAAAAAATTTAGAGGTAACAACTTGAAACTTCATAGGTGGATAGATCTTATTGGGGAGCATTTCAGCACACTAGAATGATAACATACCGTGCATTGTTTTTTCAGTTATTGCACTTTGTTATTTTTCATACTTTATTTTTGTCCAGGGTATAACTACAAAAGCATTTGAGATTTCAACATGAAACCTTATAGGTGGATAGATCTTACTCAGGAGATATGCAGTGCAAAATAGTGATAACTCTACCCTTCATAATTTTTGAGTTATTGCCCTTTGTTATTTTCAATACTAAATTTTTCACCTGAGTGGAGCATATCTCTGAAAAAGTATTTGAAATGTCAACATGAAACGTTATAGGTGGATAGATCTTATTGGGGAGGAATGTTGTGCGCAAGAATAATACCCTTTATATTTTGTTAGTTATTGCCATTTGTTATTTTTCATACTTTTTGTCCGGAACTTATCTCAATTATTATTAATTAAGCCTTGATTTTAAACTAAATGTGTCTGTATTTCTTACCATCCTTTACTGGTTTTAGATTATCATTATTGTTTAATAGGTTTACTTAATTAATGTTGTTCATTATGTCTTATATATATATGATTATGTTTTATCGGATTTATGTAAAGCGCTCTTGAACATTTATCATTAAAAGCAGTTAAACCTACCCTGGTGTTGGTCGTTTTGCACCTCCTATATCCCGCTTTTTCTGTGATTTATTATTTATGAAAAGAGTGCTATAGAAATGTGGTATATAATAATAATAATAATAATAATAAAAAAAAAAAATAATAATCTCAAAAAGGTGTTAGAAGTATCAACTTGAAACTTATTAGGTGGATAGATCTCATTGAGGAGGAGTGCAGCACACAAGACTGACATTTAACCTACCGTGCATTATTTTTCAGTTATTGCCCTTTGTTATTTTTCATACTTAATTTTGTCCAGAGCATAACTACAAAGGCCTTTGAGATATCAACATGAACCTTCATAGGTGGATAAATCTCACTCGAGAGGTATGCAGTGCACAAGAATGATAATTATTCTGCTCTACTACATATAAACATGGCTCTTGTAACAAGTTATATGCTTATGATATTTTAAAACCTTCTGAACAAGTTAACATGTCAATTCAAAACAATGCTATTTGGAGATACCTTATCAATATATTTAACTGTTTTTTTTGTTGTTTTTTTTTTGTTGTGTGGGGGTTTTTTTTGGGTTTTTTTTTGTTTTTTGGTTTTTTCGCCGTGACAATCATATTGCTGCATTTCCCAGCAATTTTTTACTTGTAGTGTATTCATTTCACTATTATATGAAATTACTGTTAGCAGAGCTAAAGATGTGCTTGAAATTATGGCTTATATAAAGGTCGGACATTACTCGGCGGAAAGCCTTTAGATATTCACTGTAAGGTGTGCGACATTTATGGGGAGAATGAAATGTCTAACATATCAATTTGTAGGCAGGTAGTTAAATCTAAAACCGGTCAGCAGCAAGTGAAAGATGCTACTCGTAAGGTCGTCCTGCAACAACGACGAAAAGCAACATAGAAAAAATCAGGAATATGCTGAGCAAAGATGCCCGATACACTCTCAGGGATTAAGCACGGTTGATGAACTTGTTTTAGTACGAGCTAATGGTATTTTAAAGAAAAATCTTGAAGTCAACTTTGGAAAACAATTGCAAGATTGATACTTCATTTGCTAACAGAGGAGCAAAACAGAACCAGTGTTGCAAATGCCAAAAAGCATCTCAAAATGTATCCCGAATATATAAAAAAGGCTTTCTACAAATCTGCGGATGTTCAAAATTCCAAATTGCACAAGTTCATGTGAAATGTTGAATTCTGCTTAAGCAGGTGCTAGGGGGCGTGGACGGTTATTTGTCCTTTCCATTACCTTCCATGAACAGGCTCGATCAAACTGAGCCTGCAATATTTTCAATTTTACCGTGTTGGGCTTTCTTTAGGGATTCTCTTTCTCTCTATTTCCATAACTCCGTTACTAGTGAGAAGACATGGCTCGTCGTTCGACGACTTGCTTCGTCGTGCCCCTGTAGGTGATTTATTTTGCTCTGTCTTCCTTTAGGACATTGGGTACTTTTGTTATGGTCATAAGGTTTACTTTTATATGTTTCTACATGATAATTTCGGTGTTTTACTTATTTAACCTTTTATAACCATAACAACTGTTAGAATTTCACTTGGCTGGGATTTTTTTTTACACTGTCTCATTTATAGGATCATGGTAGGGCTAAGAGTGAGGTTTGGTGAACCATTAACCGGTTTAAACTCCCCAGCAGTACTTGTGCTGTTGACCGTTTCAAGGCAGAGGCCCTCTGTGTTCCTCAGATGTATGTCTATGTAGTAGTCCGGTTACCTCTCTGGCGTGGGTTTGATCCCCGGGAGATGCTTTGGTAGTTTAGCGCGGAAGAATCTGGTCTAGTACTGGTGTAACTCTCCAGGAACGATGGTTAAGAAACTACCCGCCTATATGACTGAAATACTGTTGCGAAAAGGCGTTGAATGAAACAAACAAACAAACCAAAGTATCTCCTGGGGATCGAACCCATGCCAGAGAGGTAACTGGATACGAAGTCATCGTTTCTGACCCCTCGACCACGAAGGCGGTCATAACATGTCAAAAGACAAATTTAAAAACCAGGCCACATATTTTAAGTGTTATTCAACAGTATTCAATTGAGGAATACTGGATCCACCCAACAAGAAAATAACCGAAATAATAGAACTAAATTACCACAAACACAACAATAAAGTCGTGCTGAACGATTGTTAAGGATCGGAAATATAACATCTCTGATTGAATGTACTGGGCACTTTTTACAGCCTCCACACGGCACAAACAACGCTGAAAAGAAATGACCCAAGGGGTATAATGTAAACAATCTTGGTTAAGGTCTACTAGACAGTGCCTTTTGCAAAATATCTATGCTCTGGGCTTATGGAATTCTTTGAATAACTTTGGAAGCCCTTCACCCATGCTGCCAAGATAGGGAAAATAAGAATCCCTATAGAAAGCCCAACACGGCAAAATTGAAAATGTTGCAGGCTCAGTTTGATTGAGCCTGTTCATGGACGCAACTGCCAAGTGTAAACTACCGTGCATGCACCAGCTTAAGCAGAATTCAACATTTAACATGAACTGAAAAACTTATCCGAGCAAAAAGCTATACAAGCATTTGACCAAGTTTGATGACAATGGAGTAAAAAAAGTGACCATTAGAGTGTAAACAAGGGTTTTCCATATGTTGACCATGTGACAAAGTTTTTGATCCAAGCTAATGCATCGCATTTTAAGCCTTAAATTATTAGAACTAGTCTACAAAAATGTAATGCGCATGCTCCACTTCAAAATACGACTTTACTTTAACGAAAAATTAACATCAAAGTGAACAAATCAGTACAAAGAAAACAGAAATTATCAAACACGTTTTTAAACACTTCGAGCAATGGTTTATTCAGTTATAAAACTGTATAAATCGATTATTGTTTTCTGAATAGCGTTTTACTATTTCATGTTAAAGTGAACATTATAGCTACAATAACACCATGCACTAGTATATGGCCGAGTGAACCTTTGAACCGGTATTACTAAATTACGCAACTTTTTTGGCGCCGATGGCAAACAATTTCCTAAAAAATATTGTAGTTGGAGACATGCAGATTATATACTGTTTATTCCAATCAAATGTATAAACATTTTTTATGTAAATCTGGGACTTAACATTGTTTGATTAACATACGTTTTTCCCGTTTAGGGACATCTCTGTTGCAAAGGAAATGTTTACATATATACCCATCAAAACATGAAAACGAAAATTTGATTATTCAATTTTACATAACCGTTTTATACTATTTTGATATTGATCATTTATTTTGAATTTAGTTTGATACCATAACATAAGATGTCCCCTTAAAATATCCCTAATGCCCCAAGAAAATGTCCATTTTCCGGCATATATTTTTTCTAAACATTAAATACATAAATTGTAAAACGAATTTTCATTATGATACTATATGCAATATATATAATGCAATATATATAATTAATTATATCCTGTTAAATAATTATAATCTTTAAACATTAATTGTGCCTTTTTTCAAAAATGTCTCCATATATTTTCGAATTAAACAAATCTTCTACAGCTGCAAAAAGACCTCCCGCAAGCTTCTTTTTTTAAGAAACAAACTTGTATCTATGACAATCGTGTATATATGGCAAAATTACTAAAAATGAAGGGTGAAAAGTTTACATTTCTAGTAAATGGATTGAGAAGGAAATATTTTGCAATTAGACACTATGTAATAAGAATTAAAAGCAAAAGATGACAGTTCAATTACTATTCTAAAGAAATAATAATAATTACCGTTGTACATCTCTTTCATTTGTAGATCATTGTCGTCTATTTGTTTTGCCAGATTTATCAAAAGTGCATTAAATGCCCATTGATCATGTGGAGGAGAAAGCTCTGTATAAATCGATGAACCGGAACCCAAGGGTTGAATAATACCTGGTCCAAGACACGGGGTGTTTGGGGTTGTTACTTCGTCTGAACATTCATTCCCCACACTGATGTTTGGTTCAGTTGAAACGTCAGCTGTAGAATTGCTGAAATAATCTTCCCCTGAATGGCTTTGAAGCGGTAACATTCCGGGCAGGGGCAACGCATCATTTGATAAATCAGAATCTTTATCAGACATCTTTACAGTATATTTTCTCGAAATATGTCTGTTTAAAACTTCATGTTAATCCATATAAAATATTAATTTGTGTTAAAGTAATGCGACAATCATTTTGTACGCTGTACAAATATATAAAATGTCGAAGGACACTTTTGCTTGTGTCCCTTGTTGTTATCTCGTCTACAGTAAGTATCTTCCCCTTTGCCCCTGGTTTTTGTTTCTTTGATTACCCCCTCCCCTTCCCCCAGTCTCCTGTCCACTTCCCCTGTGTCCTTTGACTTTGTGGGCCTATTATTCAATCATTTATTTGTTTTCTTTGAATTCCTTATCAGTTACAAATTATTTATCTTTTAGTGATTAACCTGTCCGTGCACTGTTCTGGGCTCCTTGCCATTGACTCTTGTTACTGGGTTGGGTGGGGGCTGTGTTCATTGAATGCCGCCTTTCCTTGATGATCTTGTTTATCATATTTAATGCATAATGTAGGATAAACAAATTATATATATATTGATTTTTTAGTTTTTCTATTGAAAGCTTTTGAATACACGCACAAATGTGAGACCAAATGATAGGACACGTTACTTCAAACATTTTAAAGCTAACTACTACGTTGATTGTTAACTTGTAAACTGAATAAATAAAAAAATATTTTGCTACCGTCATAATATTTAAATGTCATAAAGGTACTAGGCACAATATTTTTCCGCTGTTATGTTTTGACTTCATGAATGTTCTGTGTGTTCGAGGGCGTAGTGTGCATTACGCACAATACGGACTTGCGTGTAAAAAAATCCGATGGTAGAAAAATAATATTGATAAAATCTAAGTATTAATGATTTTATCGCTAAAGCTCATAAAAGACTATCAACTTTAAAAATACGTAACTGCGGTACCGTACACAGTGTTCTTAACACTGTACATTAAAAAAACTACATCCCGTTCACTTGAATTTGTTTCTTGCTAGACCCTGTACACAAAGTTGGACTGTTTTTAAAAGCAGCTCTAAATTGATGGGTGACCACTTAAATATAAGTAGAGGTAAGCCTATATTTTGTGTTAAGGTCATTCCGCTTTGTCAGCCATGTTTGTTTTCACTAAATGGGTCCACTCGAAATTAGGCCAAAACTTATATAACAACAAAGCTCACAATGTAAACTGATGAACCTTGAACACTGAGTGTTCAATACAATTTTATAAAAAATCACAATAATATATCAGTATATTGACTTATGTTTAAAAAGGATAATTCCTCAGAGTAGTTTAAAAACCCTTAAAATTTTACAGACAGTCCCCGTTTTTTATCACTCGAAAGTATAAACTGCAACTACTATTATAATATAATTATACGAATTGATTTCCCTGAGTCACAAGAGCTACTTATTTATATATTTGAATTAAGTTATAAAATTGAAAAAGTACAGGATATAAAGTTTTTTTACAAGAAAAAAATATCATATACGAAATGTTTGTATTTTAATTTGGTTCGATTGCATATATTTTATTGTATTAGATATTCCGTGGTGATTTTAGTAAAGATGAGATATAAAAATTAACATTTTCATATTGAATGGCTTACTAAACTGTTATGATAAAAGCAACATAGAAATGGTAAATGTATATAGGACACATGATGTTGGTATTTTTAATTCGCTAAAACAAACACGACGTGATAAAAACAAAAAAATACGTAAGACATTTTACATACTTGCATTACTCAGAAGAATAATAATCATTTTATTTCTATAATTTCAGAAGATTTATATGAATTTCCTGCTAAAGACATGTTTTGCAAAATTTGTATAAATCTGACGGTTATAAGCATTTATATAAAATTTTAAGGACACGTTTAATCGTTTCTCTTTTTCAACATTTAAATCGTCCGTTTACAGCACCTCTATACAGTTATAAACTGTGAACTATAACGACATGAACGTTTTAACGGATATTATAGTTTAAAGGCGAACGATTGCATCAGGGTATACACATTATAATTAAATGAAGGTTGTCTCCTTTGTTACACTCGTCCAAGGGAGCAAACTCATATAGTTTGATTTCTATCTTCTCAAAATGATAACGTCTCTTTGACAATGTAAATATCCACAACACTTAAAGATATAAAGAAAAATAAAAAAAACAACAAACAAAATGAAAAAAAACACGAACAAAGAAAATACTCCCCCCCCCCCCCGAAATAAAATAAATAACAACAACAACAAAACAAGAAATAATTATCAGTAAGAGAAGTGTTTTACAATGTGTAAATATAAAATTCATCATTAATATATAATATTATATGAGATATTTGCTTACTTTTAAACCGTACAAAGACGTAACTTCAGCACGTATTTGGGCGCAAAATTTTATCTGCTAAAACTAGACGTACCAACGTCATTTCCTGTTTGTAAGGACTCCATAACATTAGCAATAGCTTAGAAACTGGGCTTATTAACGCGTCACTGCTACGGAG
Source organism: Ruditapes philippinarum (assembly GCF_026571515.1). Classification (NCBI taxonomy): domain Eukaryota; kingdom Metazoa; phylum Mollusca; class Bivalvia; order Venerida; family Veneridae; genus Ruditapes; species Ruditapes philippinarum. The sequence goes on from NW_026854612.1 coordinate 65,570, forward strand.
AGAAAATTGTCACAACGTCAACAGGCGATGTCAAGGTCCGGGCGGTCATTCAGTTCTGCCATTTGCTTGGGAAATCACCAACGCATACCTATAACTTAGGTCAAGAGGTTGGCAAATATAAATGCTGCCATTCATTAATATTCAGATGGTATGAATATTTATGGGAAGGTCATTAGTCTATAAAAGACTAATATATTGCCATAGAATGCAGCTTTACAGTTAGAAGCTTTGCGTCTGCATTATGTACGTCTAAGGATACATTGATTTTACACTGAAAGATCTGAACATGAGTAATGTGAGCGCTAAACGGGTACCCCGACTTTTCACCGACAAATTTAAATGCCGAGTTGTAAGGCAATTATCGGAATTTCAGGACCGTATCGATGATCCGTTCCTTTGCCCTGTCAATATTACCAAGAAACAAAGACCGGCTCGTCCACTTGGAATACACCAGGCATATATCCTCAAAAGAAGGTCAGTGTCACGATTCAGTTGCAAGCACATGTGTGAGATCTTTATTGGCAGACATGTGATTGTATAAAAATGAATCTCACCAAATAAGATTTACATCAAATTTTCAATAACGTTAACACACATTTCAAGTGAATGTGTCATAGTTCTGGGCGAACAGCTAACTTAAGCTGCTCAATGATGTCTTACTTTGCATTATAAACACTGTCTATTAAGTGTCCACATAGAAAAAAATCTGACGGACTTAGATCAGGTGAGTGTAGAGGCCAGACTGTATCTAATCAAAAATAGATAAAATGACTGCCAAATGTTTCCTTCAACCATTTCAACACGTGCCCCGCAGTGTGTGATGCCGCTCCATCTTGTTAAAACCATAATGTATTGATGCCATCACCTCTTCATCGTAAGACTGGAAGAAATTTTGTCTTCAAGAAAGGAAGATATCGCTTACTATTTATTGTTTTGATTAAAATTGATCCAATAACAAGTCGAACTCAACGCTACCCATACCGTCACCTCGTCATCAGCAGGAGGCTTTTCTAAGTAGAATATTGGTTTCTCTTTTCTCCATTCTCGACAGTTCTGTTTGTTTACAGCGGCATTTAGATACAAATGTGATTCGACTGAAAACCAACGTTCAGTAAGCTTCATAGATACATTTCTCACATGAAAAATTCTAAAATATTTAGTGAGATTCGAACCCACAGCTGGATTGGAAAAGTGGTTTAAATCCAACGTCCTTGCTCGCTCTGTCATGAGTTATTTATATGCAAAAATATACAGTAATGCTTTTTAATATGGGTCTATAATTTTGATTATAAAACTAAACAATTGGAGGCTCCTTTAGTAGATCGGAGAAAAATATCTCAAAATTTGAACACATTTTGTTTCTTTCATCATTGGCACGATATAATGCATGACATTTAAGATACATTATTAATTTTCCTCATATAAACCTGATGAATGATAGCTATTAAAATGATTCTACCTCTCTCTGTTTCATCTTTCAGTCGAGTTTACAAACGTTGATGGATTAAAGTATCTTTTTATTATTAATATTCTTATGTTGAAAAACAAGATTATATATCTGAGATATTGATTTAATGTCATCGTGTGTTCATTATGTCATATCAATAACTATAAGGAAAATGCAAGAGATACTTCTAGTCCCGTCTGACAAAAATGAATACATTATATCATTAGTCTGGAGTTTGCTCTGATCGTGTACCATTCGGAAAAAAACATGCATTTTTATTGCATGAAATATTTTTAGCCTTGATACTAATTTCAATCGCTACATTATCCAAGTGCAACAAAAGTGTGTTCTAAAGATGCAATGAGTTTACTTTTAGAAAACAGAAACAAAAAATATATATGTCTTACTTCTACAAGCCATGGCAAGAACCCTGTGAAATTTCGAAAATATACTTTTATGAACTATTCGCCCGGGTATGAAACTTATAATGTCGAATGTAATTTCCATAGCATTAAGTAGATCTTAACTAACGAAAAAACTAGTCTGTTAGCAGGAGTCATCATCTAGCATGTACCGGTATGTTTAATGAAATACTTCCATAGTAAAATTCGCTTTGTCTACATCACTTGTTTTACGATTGAACATTGAAAGTAATAAAGCGTGCCGTTCTACTGCATGCTCTTGTTATACTCTTGTTACTTGTACTATGTTTGATATAATGCCAAACGTAAAGTGCGTCGAGTTAATTGAAGGTATTAAGATCAGATTTAAATGATGAATGTAGAGCACAATCTTAACACTTTAAACACCTAATTGACAATAAAATCTAAAGACAATACTCCAATATTTGTCGTATCGTTTAAATAGGCATGCAATTCAATAAGAATACGAAGCAGATAATGAGTGACAACTGCATAGAAAAAAAACATGTGCATCATCATAAGCTCTTTAGCTACGGCTTGAACGAAATAAACAGTATCGAAGATAATGGTCCCAAAGGAAAACACTGGAAAGAATGGCTTCAAAAGGATTTTATATGGCTCACACAATGATGGTTACATTAGTATTAACATTATAATATTTTCTTCATGTCATAATATTTTGAGATTTTATGCTAAGTACGTATTTGATATAACATTGATGTATTAGTCTCATGTTGATTTTCTACGGATTTAACCAGTGATTTTGTATAGAATTTGTAACTTAAATTACAAAACCTTTGCATGTTTGGTACGAGATATCAAAAATTGTTTTTTTTATCTATTTACCAATCCATTTATAATTTTTATATAATCATTATGTACATACTTTTCTTATTATTCAATATCGAGCCGCCAAACATGGCGATTGAGATTGGATTGTTTTGCCAATAAATCTTGATTCTTGACATAATCATAGTCACATGGAATAGTTCCCTTGTAATATGTATTATTATACAGTTATTGAATAGTGTGCCATTGAATATGATTTGATATTCACCGTTAGATGACTTATCGACCAAGGCTATAGCCGAGGTCAATATGACTCTCTATCGGTGAATTTTACATCATATTTAATGACACACTAGTCAATAATTTTTTAATCATATGAATATGCTACAAGAATTAAAGAATCACAAAGAATACATATACAACTTTTGCCTGTTTCGTTGAAGCGAGGGAAAAAAAGACGCTTAGGCGTGCAACTACGCGAACGCTGCGCATACAAATGTAATTAAAGTTTACACTCATCATTGCGGTGTAAATTTAACTATAATAGTAAAGTTATGATATTTCAATCGAGAAATATACCATAAAGGACAAAACGCGCATCAATTATTTAGGAAAAAAATATCAATTCTGAGTGCATTGTTGTAGAATAATGCACGGTTTGAGTTTGAGTTCAAATGCGTTGTAATTTAATTACGAAGGCGAATAGGCCTGTGTGATTAATTACAAAGCATTTGAACGACAAACGTGCATAAATATACTATAATAATGCACGAAGAATTAATATCTATTTCCATTCTAAGACACCAAGAAAAAATACAGTGATTATTTTATAGTTGGATTATATGTTTGGTGATTAAATTTGTTTTCGCCTCAGAGTTTCAAGTAGAAATGCTCTTTAAAGGCTGTTCCAGTGGGTTGAAAAAAACTGTCGTTAAATCTATCTTATGTAGAAACATTTTGAGAATAACGAATTTTGAAAACATTAATAAAACTTTGTTTGTTTATTTTATTTTATTCTATATTTTTCAAGCAAAATACAAAGTATTAATAGAGAAATAAATGTGAAATAACTCGTTTTCGACATTGGAATAGCGCTCTTTATTTGATTGTTTTGCACGTGCTGTTTAGCGCTACATTGTGCCGTTACAGGTCTGTACAGCGTTTAAGACTGAATTAAAGATATTTGTGTTCGGATTCATTTTCTTAGACCATTTTCTTTCATTCTAGATAGTTTTCACAAAAGAAAATCGACACAAAATTGTTATTTATTTATCAAATTTTTCAAACAAAAAGCCATCTATATATGTCGGTTTGAAAATACACAGGGAGGGAATAAGAGCGGCGAGTGCATTGTTGTAGAATAGTTCATGCTTCCGGCCTTCTTTGTTTATATAGAAAAAAATCAGATAGTGTTAGAAGTTTTGATAAGCACGCGTTACTAACAGTCTACGATATATGGTCATTGAATATGAGTCTCAATCTATTTTAGATTTGAAAAATACAATTCAGCCAATATATACAATGGAATATGATACTACACCCAGTGAATATGATTATATTAAAAGTTATGTTGACTACTATTTGGGCCAAAGAGATTGCAGCTATATTTAGATCATATAATAAATCAATTGATACAAACGCATAGACAATATTCATCGGGGTGTATTTATAATACCCTTCGAATGTATTATTTCGACCTCTGATTAAAATATACCTATTCTCGGTTTAACAATATAGACGATCACCGCCGACACGTATGTTATTTGTGCAGTCGGAGTAAAAATATAATCTGTTACCATTAAAGGGCATTAGTGTTTGCAAGCTACAAATATGAGCATTCAGATATAAACTAATTGTTAAAAAGAAGCTATATAATTCAGTTTATAAGCCAATGAGTAACTATTTGAACACTACAATATGATATCAAACAAATAAGGAGCTTTTGAGAAATAAAACAATTTTAGCGCATGATGGGCATTTAATAAAAATCTTGAAACAAAGTGATACCTCGGAAGCATTAATCACTACAAAATAACAACTGAATTGCAGACTCGGTTTGATTGAGTATGTACATGAGGGATAATGTGAAGTGCAACATCCCTTACGCACCCTAGCACCGGCTTGAGCGGTACTCAATTCGCAACAGTTAATAGTGCTGGCATCAATGATCCCGAAGGATTAGAATAATATAAGAACACTGAAGTGAAGTACGGGGCAATTTTTAACAGCTGCCACCTGATATTACTAGTGCATGACACATGCTTATGAAATATCAGTACATTTATCAACTTTGTTCCTATCACATTTTCTTTTCTCTCATTTAAAGTTGGAGCAATAACCGGTTTTAACAAGAACCGGTTGAACCGAGTTATGCTCCCCGAGAAGGTTCTCGACACAGGAAGGTATAAAAAATGAACAAAGGGTAAACACTCCTAAATTGGGCAAGGCGGAGTTATGTGTTTTTGCACTGCACTTCTATTCAATGAGATCTATCTATCTATAAAGTTTCCTGATGATATCAGAGTTATGTCCCGGGGAAAATTCAAAGTGCAGAAATGAACAAAGGGCAATAACTCCAAAATTATACCAGGCTTTGTTTAGGTTCTTTAAGCATTTAAGCATTGACAAAAGTCAAAAAGTAAAAATAAACAAAAGGGCAATAACTTCAAAATAAGGCAAGGCAGAGTAATGATTCTTAAGCATTGCACTTCCACCCAATGAGACCTATCTATCTACAAAGTTTCATGTTGATATCTCTTATAATGTTAGAGTAATGTCCCGGACAAAGTTCAAAGTGTCAAAATGAACAAAGGACAAAAACTTCAAAAGTAGGCAAGACAGTGTTACAGTTCTTGTGCACTGCAAACCTACTTAATGAGATCTATCTACCTACAAAGTTTCATGTTGATACCTCTTATCCTTTTAGAGTTATGTCCTGGACAAAGTTCAAAGTGTCAAAATAAACAAAGGGGGGAAATTAAAAAAATAGGCAAGGCACAGTTACGGTTCTTGTGCACTGCACACCTACTTAATGAGATCTATCTACCTACAAAGTTTCATGTTGATACCTCTTATAGTTTTACAGTTATGTCCTGGACAAAGTTCAAAGTGTAAAAATAAACAAAGGGGAATTATTCAAAAATTAGGCAAGGCAGAGTTACAATTCTTGTGCACTGCACATCTACTTAATGAGATTTTTCTACCTACAAAGTTTCATGTTGATACTACTTACAGTTTTAGACTTATTTCCCGGCCAAAGTTCAAAGTGTAATATAAACAGAGGGGGATAATTCAAAAATAAGGCAAGGCAGAGTTACAGTTTTTGTGCACTGCACACCTGCTCAATGAGATCTATCTACCTACAAAGTTTCATGTTGATACCTCTTATACTTTTGGAGTTATGTCCCGGACAATTTTCAAAGTGTAAAATAAACAAAGGGGGATAATTAAAAAAATAGGCAAGGCAAAGTTACGGTTCTTGTGCACTGCACACCTACTCAATGAGATCTATCTACCTACAAAGTATCATGTTGATACCTCTTATACTTTTAGAGTTATGTCCCGGACAAAGTTCAAAGTGTAAAAATAAACAAAGGGGAATAATTCAAAAAATAAGCAAGGCAGAGTTACGGTTCTTATGCACTGCACACCTACTCAATGAGATCTATCTACCTACAAAGTATCATGTTGATACCTCTTGTTGTTTCAAAGTTATGTCCCGGACAAGAAAAGAGAACGGACGGACGGACGGACGGAAAGACGGACGTTCTCACAGGACAGTAATTATGTGGCTAGTCTATTCTTCTCGCTATTGTTCTTTTTAGCCACACAAAAGAAAAAAACATAAACATAAAAGCATTACGGAATGAATGACATCAAAGAGAAAGAACAGTTTCCTATTGTCCCTCTAGTCACATAATTACTCTCCTGTGAGTGCGGACGGACGGATGGACGGACGGACAAGGCGGCGACTATATGCTCCCCCGAAATTTTTCGGGGAGCATAAAAATAAACACAGTACATTATTATCAAAGACATATCCGTCATATACATTTAAACGCAATTTCCCATGGTGAAAAAGCCAATTTCATAATTCTACAGCCTTTGTTACTATTTTTGATACAAACCGGCTCTACCGATCATGCCTAGTGTTATTATTGGGGTAGATAGAGAATAATGTGATTGAAATAAGGAGATGTATGATTGAACTTCGTAATTTACCTTTCAAATTCTACACAGATACAGTTATTGCTTTGTCTAACATAGAGACCAACTTTGTTTAAATAAATATCACAGATAGCCTTGATAGTCTAGAGAATGATGCTTATACTGCTTATAGTTTAATTAGATAACTTTGTGGGATCAGTTAACGTATGTGTTACCTTATTTATTTTATATGATTGTCGTCTTATAAAGAATAAGAATATTGAACATAATGTTATTTATAAAAGTAGCTAGTATCGTTTCATATCCATGACTTTTACAGACTCAATCAAACTGGGCCTGCAACATTTTCACTTTTGTCTATATGGGCTTTCTTTAGAGATTCTTTAATTCTTTCCATTATATGATAATATTGGAACGTCGGTGGTTCTACGCAGGTACCTGTTTGTGCATAAAATAATGTACAGAGAGGCAACTGATGTCTTCCCATACCAGCAAGGGGGGAGGTCGCCATATGACCTCTGCTGTATTGGTGCGACGTTAAACCAAATACAATGTAGGTCCATATTAAATGTGATTGTCAAATGCACACTTCATTCATTAAATTTTTTTCACATCATTGGTAAAGAATAAAGATTACATATTTAGGTACAGGCGAAGAATTCTTGAAATTGGTAAAGCTTCCTTAAGAAATAGATACGGAATTTTTAAAAAAGGAAAATAAAAGGAATGTTAGAAATGGTTAAATATTACCAAAGTTAACAAAAGTAACGAAAGAGACATTAATCTTCTTAAAAATACCAAAATACCAGAGATGGTAAATTAAGAGTAATGTACAAGGCTCGTCCCAGGCTGTGTTACAATATGTTACAAATCATGATAACTACGAATTATTTAATTTACCTCGACCGCATAGCTTGTGAAATCCTTTACCAGTATTTTATATTAACAAAAGAGGCCATATTCCGTTTAGCAGCTATGACAATTTGCCACACAATTCACTTTAGCGTTGTAATATTTGTTCATGACTTTTTTGATGAGCGAAAGTAGGGGCTAACATTTTCATTATTTATCATAATTTAAGCATATAATATATATAGTTGGTGATTAAATAACTTAAAAGAAATATCCCCATTGTCCCCTTTCCCCCTTTTATTATACAGTGTTTGTAGGTAATTGGGTAGTTTAACGTTAGTCATTTGATGTGTTGCATTATGAAAGCGTATCAAGCTAAATCTTAAGACATACATTTTATAGAAAATTAAGAGATAAAATGGGAGATTCATTAAGGACTTGCTACATATAACTTTCCAATTATTTAACATAAATGGATATTGCACATAAACAGAATAAATCGTTCAGGAAACAAAATTATATGCAGCTGTTTCAAGTATATGTTTCAACTTTTTACACACGCTTCTTGCTGATACACAACATTACAAATATACTTGTTTCATATATTCATATTTGAATTATTCTTGCAAAAATGAAAGAATAGTTTTGCAAACTAGAAGAACCATATGTATAGCCTACTATATATTTAACGTTTCATTCGTGCGATATTTTAATTTTAAATTTAGTTTAGCTTACGTAATTTCCATATAAACATTAGATATGCGTTCTCGCTGTTCATCGAGAATGTTGTTTGTTGTTGCTTTTTTTTTCTTTTTATTTTATAATTTGAATATCGTGTGCGTCCGTGACTGCACAACCCTTAAGATATTATAGAGAAATAAGGGAAAAGAATGCAAAAAGTAAAATCATCAACTTCAAGCCTTAAATGAAAGAGAAAACAATAAAAAAGAAAAAAAAAAGAAAAAAAATATATAAATGAAAATAATATCTAAAAAATTCTGTATCTTGTATTGAATGATTTATATGTGGTTATACTAGACTTCCGATCTTGTGCTGAACCTTTGCGTATTTCAAATTTACTTAAGTATTTTTCGAGACGCTATAATTGTTTTAGGTCGATATATATCGGTTTTGTTTGAGTTTATGGCTCACCAATACAGTTTAGGTCATATGGCGCCGGAACAGGAAATATGATTTTGGCTTACCTCGGATGTAACGCACTGTGAAATAACACAAGGGGTCGAAACAATCTCATTTGACTACGCAGGGTTAAACGGTGGATATAACTCCAATGTTTCAGCCACAAGTAGAACATTTATTTTGTACATATTCATTCATATGGTCTACGCATCTACTACCATATTATATTTTTGGTTATGATAGGAAATAAAAGTATAAATTAAGATTTAATATGTATTTGATTAGATACCATTGTAAATGTAATTTTTATATTTTATTTATAATCTTGCTTTTTATACAAACTTGGACCTAATAATATATAATTAGCAACTATTTCACAAGTGCAATCTTAATTCAAAACTTGTCTAAGTGTATTCATATGAATCATTAAAATATTTTAATATAAAAAAAGGAAATAATTGCCAAATAATGACAATCTAAATCTGTATTATGGAAAATAAATTGTACAAATTCATTTTAAAGCTAAATCATTCTTGATTTTATAATCAGACTTATATCAACGGTGAAATTTAATAAAGTCTTCATTTTGAAGAATTATCAGATACGTGCATGCAATTTTAAATTTCATATTCATATTTATTGTGTCAACATAACATAAAAGTCATAAAAGCTGTCACATTAATTCACTGCTTTACATGCACGCATATTAATCTTTCTTACACATAACCAAGTCCAAATAATCTGAGCCGCTAGAAATGCAAGCTCTTATTTTGATGATTTGTTTGAATTGTGCATGTGTTGTTATATTGTCGGGTGTTACATTCGCACAGCATCACCAGAAAGGATGGAAGCTTATTATTTATGATTGGAGAACTGTTGGATCCGCGCAGGCTGCTGCAGTGACTCTGAATGTGGAGTATATTAGCTTGATAATTTCTTATGAACGAGTTGAAGTAAGTACTTTAAATCAATTATTAGAATCATCATTTTTTTATATAATTATGTTGGTGAAACATGTATATATCGTTTTGTTCGACTGTTCTCCCGTCTCTGTTTCTAGCAGTCTATCATTTTGCATGTCAAATTAAATGATAAATATATTAAATATTTGATGTGCTAGTACCATAGAAACAACATCGAGCTATTATGATCGCTGTGGCGGCGACGTTATCATCTTCGCGCAAGAACTTTAATTTAATGTAGTCCATAATTCAAACAATTTGCCACGAAACTTAGAATTCTTTTTATCATCACAAGGTTAACAAAGGACATAATTCTGAAAGCTACATTTTTGAGTGAGTGTCCTGCTTAACTTTAACAGACGAGCGCTAACACCTCATGCCGTATTCTTGTTATATCTTGAGGTTGTCATGTGTGCTTTTTTATATATATATTATAAACAACCATTTTACATATATTATAAACAGCTAATAGAAAATAGAAATCAGTAATAAATGCTTTAAACTATAAACAATTCATTTATTCTTTTCCACAAAATATCACATATCATTAAATCACATAGTAGTTTCTCTTTTATATAATTTCTCATAATTTTCAACATTAGATTCTACACTGTTCCATGTGGATTATGTTTTGTGTTTATATATTTTCATGTTAAAAGTTGTTTTTTTATTAACAGTTTATACAAGATCCCGGACGAGAGGAATACAGAGTTCTATTCTTAGCGAAAGATCATTACGGTCAAATGATAAATATCTCAAATTCTTTTAAATTTCCATTTATATATTAAACTACAGAAAAAAACCTTCATAGCTTATAATTACTTAAGTATCATAAAAGTTTTATTGAAACGTTTTGGATGAGGAAAATTAAATCTTCCATGTATTTCATGAGTTATTTATAAATGATAAATTTTCATCATGAGCAGACGATTGTTGTGGTTGGTTTGATTGATCCCTATTTAGCTTAAAAGAATATGCTTCAAACCACTAGAACTAGACTAAACCATTGACTCTTATTATTATGATGACATAAATTTGGAAAAAAAATCTTACACATCTTTTCCAGCAACAATGCCAAGCAGATGTGTTATGGCAATTCATACCAAGATTTGTAAGAACAGTATCGAAAGGAACATGTAGGCCATACCAAGGTTCAGACCTTGGTTATTAGATTGCTGACAGTCATTGCCTCAATGAATACCTTTAAGGTGTCACAATGTTATTTTAATAGGAAAATAAATAAAATGGAATTAGTATATCTTGTATCACATGTGTTCTCATTTTTCATAGATGTTGGAGGTTTTGCCCTTTTTTCAAAAACTTAGAATTGCTTACTTAATAGAATGATTTCAAAACTATCTGCGAAAAATGTTATAACGAAACTTGGGATTCTTCATTATCATGACAATGCGCAATTGTAAAACAAGGGGCAGTAATTTGAAAACAATATTTTGAAGTTAGGCCCCTTTTTGATTTAAAAAAGAAATAAAACAATTATTTATTATGGATATTTTTAGCGGTTGCTCTAAACGGACGAGAACTTATCCCGCATGTGGTGAACTTGTTATTTAATAAATGTTAAAAAAATACGCAGATAAAGTGAATTGGGCGATAATACAATTGATCTATAGCAAATATTTATCCAAGTATGAAGTTATACAGGCAATGCTACTATAACCTACAATATATCTTTATTATAGCAGGAATGAAGAAATACTTAGCGTGGTTTCATACTGTTACCTAGTTATACCCCCACAAACGAAGTTAAAGTGGGGTATATAGGAATCAGCTTGTCAGTCGGTCGGTCGGTTGGTCCGTCGGTCAGTCCATATCATGCTTACCGGACGATAACTAGAGTTTGGAATGAAGTATTGTAATCAATCTTGGTATATCGCAACCTTATGTGAAGACTCCGGTTGGTATTGCATTTGGACCCCCTGGCTTTAAGGTCAAGGTCACTGTTCCTAAATATAGAAAAATGGTTTCTGGACAATAACTAGAGTTAGAAATGAGATATTGTTATCAACCTTAGTGTATAGCAAGCTTATATGAAGACCTGGGTAAATATTGCATTTGGACCCCCTGGGGTCAAGGTCAAGGTCACTTTTACTAAAAATAGAAATATGGTTTCTGGACAATAACTAAAGTTAGGAATAAGATATTATAATCAAACTTGGTGTATAGCAAGCTTATATGAAGAACTGGTTGGTATTGCATTTAGACTTCCTGGGATCTAGGTCAAGGTCACCGTTACTAAAAATAGAAAAATGGTTTCCGGACACCAACTAGAGTTATACTAGATATTGTAATCAATCTTGGTGTATAGGAAGCTTATATAAAGACCTGGGTTTGTACTGCATTTGGACTCTCTTTGATCTAGGTCACCGTTACATTACGTCCGTGGCCGAGTGGTTAAGGTCGTTGACTTCAAACCATTTGCCCGTTACCGTGTGGGTTCGAATCCCGACAAAGACTTTGGATTCTTTCATGTGAGTAAGCTATCCAGCTAGCATACGGAACGTCAGTGGTTCTACTCATGTGCCCGTTCGTGCTTGAAATAATGCACGGGAGGGTACCTGAGGTCTTCCTCCACCAGTAAAGCTGGAACGTCGCGATATGACCTATACTGTGTCGATGTGACGTTAAATCCAAAACAAACAAACATAACATTACTTCAATTACATTACTGCGGCATTTAGTCGCAAATTTCCATCACTTGTGTAAATGAATTTCATTCAATAAAGCGTACATGAATAAATTTGATTAAATATTTTGAATCAATTCTACTGGCGCCTATTATTTTACTGGAAAGATTTGTCAGGAATTTAATCTATTACGCAATACATAAACATGTCATATTTTATGACTGCGTGAAATGATTTTAATAAAACCGTCTTTCCAATTGTTCTAGAGAAATAATGTACAGCATTACTAATGTCATTATCTTTAAATAAAGTTAAAACCATGACCAAGTATAATCTTATTTTTTGACGTAAGATCATTGTTGCCTTTAATCAATATAAATGAAACGGCTTCTAAAAATGAGGGTTTTACGATAATATAACCAATCCTGGATAACTTTAAATGTCTTGATATTAAAATCATGTCAGTAATGATATAAGCTGAACATGGGAATCGGTGGTGCTGCTCACGTGTGTTAGTGTTATACCAGTTTCTAACAATATTGTGTAAACGTTGTTTAGATATTCAAAACTATGTTTTTTAACATGACTCCTAAGGTATACAAACCAAAGGCCACGTATGTTAACAGTCAGAATCAATCGCGATGTGACAAAAATGCAAAAGCTATTGACATAATTCCAAATGCTAAGTTTACGCGTAAAGTCAATATGTATTTTTAAAGGAGACTGATTTGACCAAGTGAAATGAATTTTTTATCTTGAAAGATTAATCAATACACATTGAACTACTTGTACAATCTGCCGCAAATGTACTATAATCTTTAAATAGCACGTGTTTGCAATATAGAAAACACTTACACGACCAACACTTCTGATTTAGCAATATGATAACAATAATTACTAACGTGCTATCTTACTGTTACTTTGATGCTGAACAGTTAAGCAATAAACAGATGTGCAAAATTCAAATTTTGATAAGGACTTTTCTTGTTTGTCAGGCCGATTTAAGATTGTAGTTTTGTGGTTTAATATGTCGCAAACCAAGTTGCTCTTTTTCATACTATTGTACTTTTTAGGCAAGATCGGGAACATTAGTAGAGACAAGAAATTTCATTAAAGCTTATCTAGAAGCACTGGAACACGGATGTGTCGACACAATTGAAACTGATGAAATTTATATAGAAATTAAGACCAGAACATCGCATAGTATTAATAATATTAAATGGATTGGATTAATTTAAACACATTCATACAGTATGAAATGTGAATGAAAAAAGTTCTAGTTTACCTCTGTATTTTCTATGCCACTATTATTTCTTCCTTATACGTGACATCTTCATTTTATTCCAATTAAGC
>NW_026854613.1:0-34121 GCF_026571515.1 Ruditapes philippinarum
GCGATAGCCCCTAATTTGCATATCGAACACCTTGTCGATTATCAAAAGTAATTATCCGAAGTTTGATGGAAAACGCCGAGATGTTGCGTTTGGCTTACTTGATCACGGAAAATGACAAAATAACAGCACCGTAGGGAACGTGTTACAGTATCGCGTTTTTCGGTTACAGTATAGAATTTTAAAGATGGAGGATTATTTGTTGGGAGGACAGGTAGGTGATTTTTATTCAGGTCCATACTGCAAGTAGTTTAGTTTCTAAAAGATGTTTTTGTGCTTTGCTTGTAAGGAACAGAATCCGGTATCTAGTCATATATTTCTTCAGACTCTGCACCGCAATTTTTATCGTTATATTGTCTCATAAATATGCAGATTTGACAGTTTGAAAATTTGAATCGAGAGACCAACGCATTTTTCTCCAATTTTGACATTATTAATGCATGTCTAGAAAAAGTAAATCTGCGAAACGTTAGTCCTTTATGTAAGGAAACGTTTATAAAAGTAAAGGACCAGATGAACCTATTTTCCTGTTCGTTAAATACGTTTGAAAAAATAAACAATGTTACAGTATAGAGCGAGGTGATTTGTGCAAGGTTACAGCATAGACCTAGCGATTTTTATCCGATTCTGTTACAGTTTATACTCAGATTTCGGTTACAGTTTAGACTTCGATATTTTCTATACATACTAGGTAAAATGTATGAATGTAACATAGACTTTTATCGCCCCGATGGCTATTCGACCGTCCGTCGTACACATGTGTGTTTAATCTCATCCGCTCAGTAACTGCTTGACTAAATGTGATGAAATTTACATAACTTTCTACCAATTAGTTGTTCAAATGGTTGCGGTTGCAATCGAGGATACGAAAACCCAAAACACAGATTTTGAAAAAAGGCAATGTTTAAAGACCCTTCTCGTCTCGAACCAAAAGCATTCAAATCAAATCATGATAATGGCGTCATTTCGAATGCTTCTTTGTTGAATTTACGATTATTTTGTCATTATTAAATTAAAACTCGTTTTTTCCTATTTCAGACATTTTGTATAGCAGTTTTCATGTTTCTGAAAAAGAAAATAATATTGAAAATTATAGAGTACCATCAATTAAGGTCAGACAATTTCAATATCTTCTCTAGTGAGGCTGATGGAGGTACATACATTAAAAGTGGCAGAGTCGGGATAAGGCCGTCGACTTCAAATTATCTTTCATTTACTGCTGTTGTTGAAATCCAATCATGACTTTGGATTCTTTATATGTGAGGAATCTATCAAGCTAATTTACGGAAGGTCGGTGGTTCTAGTCAGGTGCCCGCTCGTGTCTGAAATGTTTAACAAAGGGTATCTGGGGTCTTTCTTTACACTAAAGCAGGAATGTTTTCACATGACCTCAGTGTCGTTGAAACTTAAAATCCAAGAAAGCCGAACGTAACAAACCCTTTTAAATACTTACAAAATACATTATGGTAGATGGAAATTCCAACTTAAAATAAAATTTAAGGTTGAAATATTGCTCACTTAAGTACTGTTTAATCATTCTTAGGGTATTGCCTGCTTGTTAATTGTGTCTTTTGACAGCTTATCTATGGTATGCAGGCTTCATATCCTCCGATCCCCTCTCAAAATTTCATTTTATTTAGTTTCACTCATTGTTTTCTCGTTTAGGTCACACGAAATTTTTAATCTAGGGGTATTATGCCGCTTTTCATAGAATGGCAATAACGGGTCACATTGAATGTTCCATGATAACCGCCATATGAACACATTTACAGATGTTAAAAAATCTAAAGTGTACCAGTTCATGTTTAATGTGAATTCTGTTGAAGCAGGTGCTAGGAGGCGTAGACGGTAGCTACCACTACCCTCCATAAACAGGTTTAATCAAACTGATCCTGCAACATTTTTATGTTTTCGTGTTGGACTTCTGTTAAGAATTCTTTTATCTCTATTTTATTACTAATAGGCATTATTATAATGTGTAATGAAATCAAGCAATACTCTTTCTTCTCTCAATAAAATTCGATAAAAGTTACTGTTGTTGTCGTGAAAACAGTCCTTACTTAGGGCATTACTTATTCTGCAAAAAGTCTCAATCTGAAACTTAAAAAGTAAAAAAACTAGCAAACTATAACTTTTCTGCTGAAGAAAAAAAGTAATACAAGCTTTCAAGAATGTATTAAATAGAATGGTATGAGTTATTTCATAAAAATAATGGATACACGAACTTTGTTTGGAATTTGGCAAGTATCTAAACTGTAACCGAAATCTGGGTATAAACTGTAACACAATTGGATCAAAGTCGCTAGGTCTATGCTGTAACCCTTCAAAATTAAGCTCGCTCTATACTGTAACATTGTTTATTTTTTCAAACGCATTTTACCAACAGGAAAATAGGTTCAACTGGTCATTTACTTTTATAAACGTTTTTAAACACAAAGAACTAGCGTTTTGTAGATTTTCTTTATCTACGCATACTTAAATAATGTCGGAATGGGGAAAAATGCGTTGGTCTCTCGATTCAAATTTTTAAACTGTCAAATTTGCACATTTATGAGACAATAGAGAGATAAATCTGCGGTGCAGGGTCTGAAGAAATATATGACTAGATACCGGATTCTGTTCCTTACAAGCAAAGCACAAAAACATCTTTTAGAAACTAAACTACTAGTAGTATGGGCCTGAATAAAAATCACCTACCTCTCTTCCCATAAATAATCCTCCATCTTGAAAATTCTATACTGTAACCGAAAAACGCGATACTGTAACACGTTCCCTACGGTGAACAGTAAGATACCAATTTGAAACCATGCTTGCATTTTACTAAGCACGGGCGAATTATCTCACACATTCCTTTCAACTTTACTTGTACATTGCATACCACCCTTATCCAACTTGTTGTACAATGTTTGTAAAAGGTGTAATAGATTATCATATTACCAAGTATTTCATTATATGCATGCATATACCTAATATTTGTTTCTGTAAAAGTGTAGTTTAGCAAAATAAATTAAATAAATATATTTCACATACATTGTGTTTAAATTTACTGATCTTTTGCACACTATTTTCAGATGTCAACAACACGATGAAGTCAGACCTCCAGTGTGACGTTTGCGGAAAGATATTTTCAAATAAAGGAAACAAAAATATACATTTGAGAGCCGTCCACACTAATCATAAGCCGTTCGCTTGTGACGTCTGTAACAAAAGATTCCCTTACAAAAGTTTTATGATGGCTCACATGGCATCTCATATAAAATTCAAATAAGGCATGGGAGCTATTATATACTAATATATGCTCGTTAATTTACGGCATATTTCGGCATATTTCGTAAATTGCCTCCAGATTCATGCTCATTTTTATGAACATTTTGAATATGTTTTTAAAAGTAAAATATTGTGAAGCGAACAAAAAAAAATACATATTGCAAAGGGCAATTACAATCTACGCAAATCACCAAAAAGGGGTCAAAATATGCATGCAAAGAAGCCCTGACTGCGTTTATCACGTAGAAGAAATATGGTGGTAACTACTGCCGGTGGTAACAACTGCCAAATCAGTCATTATTAGCAATAACATGTAAATTATTACTTGAATATTTTTATTTTCTTTAAGTCTTAAAAGGTTTTCCCCTCAAGTTTAATGTCCTCGACATATCCTGACTCTTGGAGGGCAAGATACTAGCATGACATTGATGATTCGGTGATCAGTAATGGTCTTCTTCTCTAAAAGCACTGATCAGATTAATTCTTGTTCTGTGAAAACTCGCACATATAATAAGAAGCACTGGCCGGATAACTCTTGATCTGCTGTTAAGCGTATTTGCAAACTTGTAAATATGATAAGGTCATAATTATACTAATAATTGAAATAGGTGATTGCAGAGCTACAAATGGCAAAAAAAAACCTGAAAATTTATTTTTGGAGTTTTATCAAACTTTGACTACAACATCATTAGACGGTTAACTTTGAGGTTGCTTTAAATGCAATAGGTTGGCCTAAGAATTCCAAGGAAAATGGTTTTATAAAACTATATCGTTCTTTTTAACTTGTTCTGAAGCATCCTTTGATGGACTTTTGCCAACTCTTTTTCTAATGTGGAATTTAATATAGAAACACTTTTCAACGATTTATTTGCTGATGATTTAATGATTTCCTCATAAAAGAACCTTAATTGCTGCCAACGGTAGTCTTATAAGCATTTATATGATAAAAATCATGGTTTCCAAAGTGATTACACTGTATTGACAGTTGCGGAACAGAGCGAAGTATAATTGCCTTATAGGGATTAATTTAAAAAAAGATCGGCATCTTTTTTGTTTAATGCGACATATATATACATGTACATGTAGTTTTACATTATACGTGCATCTCTAAATATGAATGATTGTAAGTTCACTTATTTTCTTTGCTTCATATTGTTATATTTTGCATAGAAAACCCAGTGATTTTAAAAATAGATTTTATAATTGATTTCAACCCATGCAGAACTGCAAATTGTTTCAAAAAAATTGTTTCATTGTTTCAAGTAATACTAGTAGTACGAATACTCTCATACACATATATAATATTTAAAGAAGAACTTATAAGCCCTATAGCTTAAATTTCGACCGTACTTCTTTTTTATCCCCCCTTTGAATTTGTAGTGTACAGATACACATGTATAATACGTTATTGTTATGTTAAAGTAAACCTTGTTCACTTTCATATTTAATCAATATTAGTTCAGGTTTTTTTTTCTCTCTTTATTATTGTAATATTGTATTGCATTGTTTACGAAAAAGAAATTATTAAAATATTCAAATTTTGTCATCGTTGTTTGAAATAAACTTTGTTTAAACTGCAAACATATTTTAATTATTTTCTTATGACGAAATGGTTTTTATTGTCCGCATATGTTTTGAAATTGCTTATCATCAGGGGTCAAAAACTAGGTGGCAAAACCTTGTTAACATTTGCATGCACGATATGAACGTTATAACGTCAGTTTAAGATCTGCTTTTCATTCATTACTAAGATGTGTGCTTAGAAAGAATTCTTTAAGAGCTCCAACACAGCATAAAAACGAATATTGAAAATCTACATGGATCAAAAATCTTAAAAAGAACATAATTATATAGGAACAAATCAATATTTCTTAAGGAAAGTGAAATCGCCTGTTTAAACAATGAGATATTCACCCGGTCTCACTTCAAGAAAAAAAACTTGCTTAGAAAACTTTCCATTTATGGGTTCCCTAATAGAATATTAAGCGGGTCACAGAAAACAATGAAATAAAACCTGGACCGTCTGTTGAACCACGCAGATCGCAAAAGGCACGTGGTTCTGACCCATTTAATTTAGCTTAGTCGATATTTAATAGATTTTATGCCCACATAAAATAATTTATGTCATTGTTCTGTCCCTATACTCATTACTGTACAGAATATTACGGGTCAGGTTTTTAGCCGTTACGGGGCAGGTTTTAGCCAAGTACGTCTTAGCCAATCGATATCAAGACTTAAATCATGTGATGTTAATTAACCAATGATTACATTAGATCTATCACAAAGAAATAATTTTGGCGAGGAATGATTCTCGCCTTTCTGTTTACTAAAATTTATCTGTTTTTGAAGTCATAAGCTTTATTTAAAGTGAACTAATTACGTATTACTATGAACAGTTATCTTATTAATCTGCTGGAAGCGAATTTTAGGGACGGTGTCCCCCGTTTCATATTCAATTTCGTGACGAAAATGGCAATTCATTTCACGGCAACACGGGCAGGATATCGTAACAGGATACAATTTATTATCAAATGAACATTTCTACATTCGTTATTAAATTTCACCTCATTTGAGACTCGGGAATTTAGACAGAACGATTGTAATCTACGATATGGATTTAATTTTCACAGACATATTTTTGTAGAAATGCAACTTTTTTGGGAGCTTTGAAAGTTTGAGACATCATCAGTCGGGAAACAGTTGTGCCGGCCTTTGGACACTGTTGGAACTAATGACATTTACAAATCAGAATTTATCCACAAAACGTTGCTCGTCATATTACAGATTTCGTAGATACCATACTATTTACGAGTCCTAAAAGTTACCATTGTTCAACAGTTCAAGTTTTGTACAGATGCCAAAACTGGAACATACGATACGCAGCCAAAACAAACATAAACGATCATACTTATGGCGAATAAATGGTTCATGGTTGACATGTCTAAACAACATTTACCTGTTTACACCAGATGGATGCCACCTGTTCATTAGGGCATTTATTAAATGCCATAAATGACAAATGTTACATAATAACAAACATGACAAATGTTACATAATAACAAACATGGCATGTACATATTTGTATCGAAATAACCAAACTGGGAGGTAAAAACCGCCAGATTAGGATAACATTGTAATGTAATTCAAATAGATTACAATCTTAACAAAAGTTATGTAAGATGACAAAGTTGAACCAAAAACCATCTACATAATATAATAAAATGGATTGCTGATCAAAAACAATTGACCAGAAAAAATAGATATTTTCCAAATCGTGGTCGACTCGCCCAGGAAAAACCATAGTTTTGGAAACCTGTGCCCTTTTATCTTGTGTCTAGTACACTTGATGTAGGGCTCCATCCTTGGAAAATAGTTTAAAAACATTCTATACATTAAAAAGTGTATAACATATGACTAGATCATAAGTATTTATGACAACAAATAGAAAAATATTTGAAAGAGATAATATAACATCGACTAGTTTTATAAATCTTTGCATGAACAATATACATAATATTATAATATATATATATATATATATATATAGTGTATCTCCATGAATAGTTGCACAAATAATTGAGATAAACAATAAGTGAAACACTGATACATTAAGAATAAATGAAATGGTATTGATATCAATATCAACATCAAAAATTGAAAGAGGAGGATGGAGTTGGAGGAGGTGGATTTTAGTAAACAGAAAGGCGAGAATCATTCCTCGCCAAAATTATTTCTTTGTGATAGATCTAATGTAATCATTGGTTAATTAACATCACATGATTTAAGTCTTGATATCGATTGGCTAAGACGTACTTGGCTAAAACCTGCCCCGTAACGGCTAAAAACCTGACCCGTAATATTCTGTACAGTAATGAGTATAGGGACAGAACAATGACATAAATTATTTTATGTGGGCATAAAATCTATTTTATGTATTGTCCAGGTCAAGCAAATATAACTGGCAAGACGAACTTGTTTGGTATGAGATAAAACACAACACTTAGGTTGAATGAAATAGGGCATTTATTAAATGCCATAAATGACAAATGTTACATAATAACAAACATGACAAATGTTACATAATAACAAACATGGCATGTACATATTTGTATCGAAATAACCAAACTGGGAGGTAAAAACCGCCACAAAGGGAACCTTCCGCCACCCAGGGAGACTTGACTAGGGATGAGCTTGACCTGTAATAAGGATTGAAACAGAGGGGCTAAATTTGCCGAAGTTACCATTAATTTAATCAAGTCATGTTAGGACAAAAATGTTACGACAAATCATATATCTAATGACAATATTATAATATGTGGTTTTTACCTCCCAGTTTGGTTATTTCGATACAAATATGTACATGCCATGTTTGTTATTATGTAACATTTGTCATGTTTGTTATTATGTAACATTTGTCATTTATGGCATTTAATAAATGCCCTATTTCATTCAACCTAAGTGTTGTGTTTTATCTCATACCAAACAAGTTCGTCTTGCCAGTTATATTTGCTTGACCTGGACAATACATAAAATGCAATGCTTAGCGTTTTGCACAAAATAAAAAGAAAAACGTTATTCTGGACATAACGAATAAGGGAATATTGGTATATACACGAACCTGCTTCAAATGTATAAAAATCTCGACGCCCGTCACGTTAAAAACCTCAATGGACTCCCACACATTTTTGCAAGAAAACGGGACAATCTCATGATCCCATCTCGTTAAATGCTATTGGCAATATTTCAATTAAAAATCAATTAGCTGAGCAGATGTCATTCTCGTAGTCAAAATTAACATTTGCTTCACATCAGATGGAAAAATACAGTCAGACATGTGTAAATGAGCACATACAAATAAAGTACACACGTGAAAACGTTGTCACTTGAGGAAACTACTTGATAACCACCGTTTGAACATCTGAAAAAACGAACACTAGCAACACTTACAGAAACACAGGATATATATAAAGAAGAAAGACATGCTTAAAGCTACAGTCTCACTTACATCCCGGCAGAGCCCCGGTAGACATCCGGGGTGATCCGGGAACGACCGGGGTACAACCGGAAACAACCGGAGTACATCCCTACACTGCCGGCAACGTCCGGGATGATCCGGGAACATCCGGCATTCGACCCCGGATGGAATAAAATATTTAATATCACCGGGGTGGTCCGGGATGATCCGGGAAGGTATAGCTTTTCAAGCTTCATCCTTAGCTCTGCTGGGAACGACAGGGGTTATACCGGGGAAGCACCGTAGCTCTGTTGGCACAAACCGGGGATGATCCGGGGTATGATATAGCCGGTAGAGCTACTGTAGAGCCCCGGTTTATGCCGGCAGAGCCCCGGTAACTACAGGCAGAGCCGCGGAGGATTAAGGTAGAGCTACGGTTGATCCTGGTAGAGCCCCGTCAAAGCAGCCCGGATCATTTCAAAAGAATAACGACAATTTGCGATGATTGCACTTGTTTGTATTAAAACCCTTCCCATTTCCTTTCTATCCAGTATGTCATAAGGATTTTACAGAAAATCATTATGAATTACTATTCTGGAACAATAGATATTATATTAAATAAAAATTATGTATCAATGTTATCATTTTCGGACGTTTTCAATCCACCGGGGCTCTGCCTTGATCGTCCTTGGCTCTGCCGGGGCTCTGCCTGGATCAACCGGGGCTCTGCCTGGGTCAACCGGGGCTCTTCCGGCGTCATCCGGGGAAGCATCGGCATGAACAGTAGCTTCACCTGGGCTCTGCCTGGATGATCTGGAGCGCAATATTGCTGGGTGGTTAGTTAGGAACTACCGTAGTGCTGCTGGGGTAAGTGTGACCGCAACAATAATTTCACCCCGGATCATCCCGGCCGTAACTTACCGGGATGGTCCTGGGCTCTGCCCCGCAGCTTTATCGATGTATCTTAAGTGCCGTAAAAGACATGCATGTACATGTAAACTTGTAATTCATTATTTTAAAACACCAAAACCGTACTCGTCTTTTATCTATTTTTAGCTCATCTTATGTTTCTATTTTTAGTTCAGGATGATAGAAATGGATACCGATGTGAGCAATGCGGCAAGATATATTCCACCAAGAGTAACCGGAGTCAGCATATGAAGATCCACACTGGTATACGGCCCTACTCGTGCGAGGTTTGTGGTAAAAGCTTTCTCCGGAGAACCTACCTCAGAGGTCACATGATGGTCCATATGAATTTACCACAACCTTGACAAACAGGTTCGACATCTTTTTTATAACGTTTAATAAAGAAAACTGCGTTTCTTGTCTTTGTCATATCTAAAAAATGATTTTATTATTTCCGTTTTGTTACCCTTTGGAATATCTCTCCGATTATTTGACGAAAGATACTGTTAGGTTGTGATTCGTAAGTTGTATTTATTGTATAAGTTCTTGCTGGTTTTCTTAGTAACTTCCGATGTGATGAAGAGCAGCAAAATATTACTATCCAAAACGAAAATTGGGAAAGTCAGCATGGATTGCAGTAGATGGATTAACATGCGACAACAGTTTCCCATTGAACTTACTTTATAATTGTCAGGTCATTCGAATTGAAGTAACATTATTAAGGTCACACTAGCTAGACTTCCTTATATCGAGGATAAAAAGTGTAAAGGCACATATTTCAAGATGGCATGAGCCATATATACTCTACATTTAATAATGTTAAAATTGTTTTTATCGGAATAGACATTTTTATGTTAAAGCGTGTACCCTTTTCAGAACTTCGAGCTAAATAGCATAAAAACAGTCACTGTTCGGTTGAAATATGAGTTCAAAATTAATGTTTGAAGGAAGCTTCTGATACAATTATGAACACCAGTACTAAAATTCTTGTAAGCCAATATAAGACTTTTGAGCTAAAAACGTTTTTTTATTTCGTTCTTTTTTATCCTATATTTCAGACTGAGGTTCAAGAATGTGAATTGACTTCCTGACTCTAAAACTCACTTTCTTTACAATATAAATGATTGTTATACGACAAAAACATTGTAAAGTTATATGTGGCGGCTATGAAAAGTCGCTCGATATGCAGCTTCAATATCATTTTTTGCCAGTGAGTCCCCGTTATAGATTCACAAACTGTTCAGTATAAGCTTTAAGTATGTTTACAGAATATACCCGGCGGCTGTCGTAAGTGGAACATTCACAAATATTACTAGTATATCAGCATGAAATACCTGCTATACCTACTTTCATATTTTCTATATTTTCTTTTAATGTAAATAGGTGTCTTAATGTTTAACTTAATTTCTTTATTTTCAAAATTTTGATGAGTTTTGTACTTCGATAAATATAAATAAAACACAATAGTTTGTTATATATGAATGTTAACGACTATTGTTTCATTTCAAGGAGAGAGTTTCTAAAAAAGCTTAGATAGCTCACTACTCAATCCTTTTTGCATTTAATTGTAATAATATATATATATATATATATATATATATATATATATATATATATATATATATATATATATATATATATATATATATATATATATATATATATATATCTGACTGAAATGAAATATTGTTTAAACCATTAAATACCTGCTGGCGTAATACTATGTAAACATTTGGTTATTTTAAACCGTACTTTGTATTGTCATGTAATACTGCATAACTTTGTTATTTAATGTGTATATTACATTATTGTAGTTACATATAGCGTTGCGTTGTTACGTCTACATTCTATATTCAGATATTTTCTCATCTCTAGAGTATGTTATCGCTATTTTCTGAAAATAATAATGTAAACGGAAATTTTATTATATCATAGTTATACATTAAATATTTTTGGTTTCCCAGTTTATATGACGTTTATGATTGGATTATATAAAACATTTTCTAAATTGACGTAGTAAATCGGTGTACATGAATTTCTCCAAAAATATGCGAACACATATAGTGCCGCAATATGAGGCACTGTGGTGTATCATAAGCTAATGATATTGTCACTTTAAAGGCCCATTATGCCCCAGAAATGTTTTTAATTTATTTCTGCAAAGCGTGTTATTTTTGGTGATCTGTTATAACTTCCAAAAAAATACTCAATGGGCAATTATCTGAACCATCTTTTGCTTCTGTTGCTTTTTAGCAATAGTTATAGTGATTCAGTATTTTGTATGGAAGTCAAAATACTACTTTGTTTACATGTTGCTACTTTAATGACATATTATTTCACCTTAGCGCTACTTTCTTCAGGGGATAAGCCTGTAACATGCTCTAATTTCATTGTTTAAAGGTTATAAAATTATTTCTGTCCTTTCCAAGAAGAAAATATTTATTCGTATCTGAGGTATAATGTGCCTTTAATAGAAGTAGGTAGAAAAACACATTTGTGTCAACTACAATGCCTAGAGCTTAGATATTTGGCATGTTTTGGACCTCTACAAAAGTTATATAAAACATGTCCCTTGGGTCAATATTGGCCCTGCCCCGGGGGTCACTTGATTTATAATCACTTTATATAGGAACACATTTAATTAAGTCGTATTTTGTGAAACTACGATATTTGGCATGTAGCATTGGCTTGTGGACTTTTACAAAAGTGATATTGATAATGTTTCTTTGGTCAATATTTGTTCCGCCCCGGGGGTCATGTGATTTATATACACTTGTATAAGAAATACCCTTAAGTTTAATGCTGTAAACCTACAATGCCGAGATATTTGGCATCAACATTGTTTTGTGAACCTGCAAAAAATTGACATAGGCATAGGCAATATGGTGAATATGTGCCTCGCCCCTGGGGTCACCTGATTTATAAAGATTTATGTATGCTTAGTTGACATTTACAAAAGTCAAATTAATCATAACCCCTGGGTAAGGATTGACTCCACCCTACATGCCTAATATATATACTCTGAGCACTGCAGTTTTCCACAAAAGATTTGATGTGTTTTCTAACATATCAATCAACTTAAGACATGGTGACAGAAATAATTTTGACAACAGGGTCATGGTCATAAAGGGCTGCAAGTTCTGTGGTATTTTCTGATTGCAATCTAAATCGTACTGTATATCTGTATGTATTTTCCTGTATAAGTTTATTTCTATGTATTATAATTCATTTTGCAAGGCACCAGAGTTTGATACATACGGAATCCTGCATAACTAGAGTTGCATCAAAAAATCATTTATGTTCATTTTTTACGACAGCCACACTTTATCCTTGCATATCATGGCTACTTCATTAACAAAGACACTTAAAAAGGAATTAAAAAAAAGTCTCCTCGACTGGGATTTGAACTCCAGACCTCTCACTCACTAAGCCTGCACCACGGAGAAGTTATACAAACATTGTCTGAATAACATCAAGTCATTCTAAATTTAGAACTTCCATTGCATTTCGGGTTTGTAATTCCTTATTAATTTCGAGGTATTTTGTTCAGGATAAACCTGTTGTTTAAAATTGAAGTAAATAATTTAGCGAAAATCTTCTCGCCCAAACAGTCCGGCATGTAGAATCTATATATTCCACTACTCGGTTTGTGTAGTATTCGGTAATCGACATCGCTAAAAATAGTATTTTCATTGATAAAATCATATTCATCCGCGTAATTTGTGATTGTGCATTTATTGACAATTCTATAAGCCAACGCTATTTTTAAACTTTGAATGCGTTGTAATTTGTTGGATACTTGTAACAAAATAAAAATATTTCTTTCTTTTAAATCGCTAGTTTTAAGCTGTTTTGAGAACTACTTGTTGTTAGGTTTGTCGTAAACTTCTGTGTCAGAGATTGAATTTCCGCTTTGTATTAACTTATTTTCGATCAGAAAATACAATAAAACAATATTAGAAATCTTCGACCATTCGGGAATTATTTTGCTTGAAAATTAATGTGCCTGTCTTTGACCATCTTTACGCAGTGATCTCCCCTGAATTTTTCGGCGTTAGTGTACATATAAAGGGAAGTAACCGCTTCAAAAAAGTGGACTACTTTCGGCATTTGCAATTAACAGCATTAGACTCTGAAATTTCGCTACCATTATTTGTTTGGTCTGACGACCCAAACAAATAAAAACTATTCATGTAAGTGACTCGTCCTATGTCCACGCCGTAAACAGATTGTGTCACTAGTACGTTTGTTGTTATTGTTGTTTTTTCCCTCAAATATGTTCAAATGTTAGCATGGTCTTATTTTTATGCATATTAATAAGGCTGCCATACATCACCACTTCTGTCTGTTATTGTTATTCGCAAACATATTGTAACCCTTTTGTCTTTAAAATGAACATGTCGATCGCAGCAGATTTTTTACATCATAATTCGCATTTGATTTAATGGGGTCGAGGAGACAGGCAATATTGTATGATGATTAATAAAATAGGAATTATCACAGCTGATAACGAAGATAAGTAATAGAAAGAGCACCGAAACACGAGGCTATCTGATTTGTACGAGGGGGCGTAGCCCCCGTGTATAAATCAGATTGCCGAGTGTTTTGGTGTTCTTTCTCTTTTGTATCATAGTCAAACATGACAGCACGTTCCCTGTTGTCATAATACGAAACCCCAGAAAAAATGAACCAATGAACGAGCATTTGAATATGACATTCTTGCCCCTTTCCTTTTCTCTGCCGTCACAATATGTAAACCCCAGCAAAAATGAACCAATCAACTGGCATTATCTGGAGTGCGGGTAACTGATACCTGCACTCCAGTTACCGCACTCTGCATGTATATGTATACGATTTAACTCTGACACTTTTTCAACAGAAAGGTCCCCAAACTATGATACAATTACTTGTTAACCCACCGCTCTATTAACTTCTGCCTTTTTGCGAGATTTTTTTTCTTAATAAGGAAACCCATTGTTGTAATTCTTTTATCTTCTGTCATTATGGTTAGATAAAAGTTAACACTCTTGACATTAACAAAATTTAGGGAATTCCCCCGTTTCTATAAATAGCCTATCTGGTATTTTTTTATTTAAGTAGTGCATATCATATTATTGCACAAGTAGGTAACTTAATACTTATCTTCATAAATCGCGCAGATTGCCGAGGAGTAACGAGAAAATAAATAAGTTAAAGATTTAAACATTTCTGTGTGAAATTTTGCGTATAATTATACAAAAAAAAATCATGTATCTCAAAACAGTGATTCTTTTGGCAAATTGTTTGGCTTTCGGGTTGGGGCTTCTTGCGCTTTTATTACCGAACTGGTCATCTGGGAATTTCGAGGAGGTGAGAAACGTAACAGTGGTCAAAGAGATAGACAGTGGACTGTTTAATGAGAAAAACGAGTACTATATGAAAGAGGACTCCATTTTAGATTCATCTGAAGAAATTCCCGGTTCCTTCATGAGTAAGTTTTTTTGTTTTTGTTTTTTGTTATCGGTTCATCTTCTGTTAATTTTTGTAACTTCATGTAGAAAGTAAAAAAGAAATTCGTTTCTTTCTTTCAAGTTGTTAGGTGGCAGTTTTTAACAATTAAATGAATTCCTCTTTTAGCATTGAAGAGGACATGCAGTCTGAATTTTCGCCTATGTTTTGTAATATTGTTGTGGTTTTCTTTTCTATAAAAAAAACTGGATTCAATGATAATGCAAAAAGCACTGATTATATTTTTATGAAACTTGAAATATAGGTAGATGGCAGTCTGGAGATTATGCACGTATTTTTCTTTTCTTCCTATGTTAAAAAAATTGGTTGCTATGGCAACACACGCTTAAATATGGCAAATAGATTACTCAAAAAGTACTGAAAACATTTTTATAAAACTTGAAATATGGATAGATTGCAGTATGGAGATTATACACATCACTTTAATATACCACATATAACTTAGTTTGACTACTTACAGAATTATGCCCCCCCCCCCCTTTAACTAAGATTTGTTCTATAAATTATTAATATTTTAATCAAACTTCCTCATTTCTCATAGCTTTTACTTCAAACTCTCACATCACAATATTAAAAAGGTTATAAATCTAGCGTCCATATTTCAAGAATTATCTCCTCCGTAACTTTTGATATTTTCCTATTCATTCTTTAAGTTTCTTATTTCTTCATGGATTTACTACAAATAAAAAATATACATTCATTATCAACATCTACATCATATGTGATAAGGGTTTTCATTATTATTTTCATTTTGAACTTGGAATTTATTTGTTTTTTGTTTTTTTTTTTTAATTTCCTTCTTTGTTACTATAAATGGTATATTTGAAAATTGTTATTTTCATACCTTTCTTTGTGACTATATATGGTATCTTCCTTAAACTTAAGGTATTTTATTTGTTACACTCACATCGTGTCTAGCATCTTTATTTCCTCTTTAGTTTAAGAAATTTGATTTTAAAATTATATAATCTGGTACCAAACACGGATGTTTAATGATTTAAAGTCAGAGTGTCTTTCAGTCCGTTTGTCTGTCCGTTCCTAAAAACTGTTTCCTGAGTTCACTTTCAAGATCTTGGAACTTTTCCAACAAATTTACGTAAAATTGAGAAAAGTTGAAACATATTTATACATATTCATCCTGAGAAAAATGGATCTTTTCATTATCTGTAACTGTTGTATAGACATGTTTTTCTTACTATGCAGGGACACTTTACACATTACTATGATACAGACAAACTAAGAACTAAAAAGATTTTAAGTTCATTCATGTCATTCATTCAGTTAACGACATAATTGAATAGGCTCTAACCGGTAGTGGACTATGTATATTGCTTGCAATAATATGATAATAGCTTGTTTTTTTTGTTGTTTTTTTCAGAACCGGAAGTTGTTAAAATCATAAGAGCATTGATGATAACCGGACTTTCATTGTTGTCAATCGTTCTGATACATTCTGTTTTTCAATGGTGTTGCTATGATGATGATGAAACAGTCGGAAAGACCGACGCAGTGATATCTTTAATTCTGTCACTTGTGACAATTTTAGCAGGTAAATTATTGTCATTTTGTTAATTATAAGAATAAGAAAGTCTTTTTTATTGTATTGTTCTTCAAAGTAGGATAATTATTTTAATTAAGTGAAAGTTAGGAATTTTACGTGACTCATTTGTTATTTGATCAGTGTCAACAAAAAAATATCTCCGCCCTTTTTTAGTATGAGAAAGGAGTTGTCCGAATTTATGATTATATCCCAGATTGTAACACTGTAACACCGTATGTACATAGTGCAACATTAAAACGTTAATGATTTGTAATCTTACAGTTAAACAGAATGTAATGTATACACTTTTATTATAGTTTGTGCAAAGATTATGCTATAGGAATTAAAAGTTCAGACTTGTGAACCATAAGAAGAATTAATGATTTATTTGTCACGGGAACCTCCACAGAGCGACCGTCTGTAGAGCAAAGTCCTCTTAACAACAACAATATCAACTCTTCATAAAAAAGAGTTCACTATAAAATAAACCTTTCTATAGAGTAACAATCTTGTTCTGTTGTTGGGAGTTATATTATAATCAAGTAGACCTCATAAAATAGTGATATAACACAAACACATATCTTTTAAATTCTCTAACATCGAGATACTGGCTAGACATGTTACTGAGCATGCGCAATAGGTATATATATTTATACATGTAATATAGCTAACAGCTGATATTACTACAAACCTTATGTTTGTCTTTCAAAAATTGTTGTTCTGCAAATGTTGTACTGTATATAAAATATATATACCCTTCATAATTAAGTTGTATTTATTTTAATTCAGGTGGTTTTATTCTGAGCGGCCCACTGATTTATAAAAACCACGTGGTAGCAGAGTTCGAGCCTGAGAAAACAAGTTTCGGTGCAAGTTGGTACATGGCTTTATCATCAGCCGGACTGACATTTATTCTTGGAATTGTGAGTGTCCTTCATTCCTTTTGGTTATTCGGAGTGATATCTAACAACAAAAAACGATCAGTGTCACGTGGTAAATCACGCGAAAAACGGCAAAAAGTTTATACGGTATGATAACAGTTACAACATTAAGTGAAAAAGAAACTTGAGAAAATTCGTGCAATTTGACCAGGCTGCATATTTTTAAATTTTTATCTTGACGTCCCCGGAGTTGATAATGGACAGTGTAAAAAAAGTGACATTTCAGTAATCGGGATATACAGTTTGTGTCTGTTTGCATTGACTTCTCTCTTATCAAATGAAAAGAGCCATAAAAGTTGCCATGGAGAGATAACTTATTAAAAATACTGTTAATGCCCAAGAATACTATGCATAAATACCATGTTACCAGAGATAAATATCTATTTTTCATAAATATGCATGTATATTTCTGTTTTTAACTGTTTATTGTTTATCTTATAGCAATGTGTATTTACATGTATTATATGTTCTAAATGTGTTCTGATGCTATATTGAATAAAAAGGTAAATCAATACTGTTTGTTTCATTCTAAATATTAGATGTCATTCATGGATTGATATGTCACGATCTTAATTAAATGTCGACTCTCATGATCGTCAGTTCAGCAAAACGTCGGAGACCAGGCGTCCCGTCTTGCCGAACACGTGGGAAAGAGATCATAACCTCTGCACAATGAGCACCAAGATTGAAAGTAACACGTTTTCGGTGAGATGAGACCTTTGGCGTACAAAACGTACTATTTCTATAACTTAATGATAAGTTTGGCCTAATGAAAATTAATGGAACGTAGGTTTAGTAAGACTTGAAAATGTATGTTTTTTGTTAAATTACTCATAACATCGAAACTTATTTCCACATTCTTAGTAAGTCATCTTAACAGGGTCAGTCGTTAGTTGGCACGATCTTCTTTAAAAGGAAGATTTTGAAAGTATTAACTTGATTTTACAAGGGAAAACATGAGAGGAATATGTGTAAAAATCAAATAGATCCTGACAGGTCATTTTTACCGACTCCCTTAATTATTGCAAGTACGTATAAACTAGCAGTGTCACTGTTGTCGACACATTTAATTTTTGTCGACGCATTGAACTGTTGTCTACGCATTGAACTGTTGTTGACACTTTGAACTTTTGTCGACGCATTGAACTATTTTGCACGCATTGAACTGTTGTCGACGCATTTAACTGTTGTCTACGCATTGAAATGTTGTCTATGCATTGAACTGTTGTCTACGTACTGAACTGTTGTCAACGCATTGAACTGTTTTCCACGCATTGAGCTGTTGTCGACGCATTGAACAATTGTCTACGCATTGAAATGTTGTCCACGCACTTAACTGTTGTCAACGCACTGAACTGTTGTCCACGCACTGAACTGTTGTCTGGTTCTCCGATTGTACGGAATGGTTCAGCGTCGAAGCCAAGCCTGGCCAAGTTGCCAAACCTATCGTCACTGACCACTTTAGGATATCAGCTTTAAGGATTTAAAACAACAGTTTGTGTTTGTTGGGGAGGGGTGGCGGGGGGTGGGGGGCTAAATGCTTTAGGGTCAAATTGCAATTTTCTAAACCTTCCAAACAACACCCTTGTATAACATTCCGAGAACTTTAAATTGATGGGTTGACCCGCTACATTTTTCATAATATTCGTCTAACTAAAGTGCGAATGAAGATATACTGACACGGTGGCGGCAAACAAATAAAACACTGTGTCTAACCTGTTAGAAAGTATACGCTCGCATTTTTGCCATACTTTGTATTTAATTAACATGAAACACGTGGACTGTTTTGTCACCAAAATAAATTAACTTCAATCTTACAAGCTCCAAGTGTTTTTACAAATGGTTGCAGAAAACTTTAATTGTTGCATGCATTTAAGAGAAATACAATTTTATTTAAAAAAAAAAAATGCACTAAACGCGCATAAATGGCAGTTGCCGACTCCTTTTATGCCCCCGAAGGGAGGCATAATATGATCTGTCTGTCTGTCCGTCTGTGCGTCCCCACTTCATTCGTGTCCGAACTGTAACTGTCAAACATTGAGGGATTTTGAAAATAACTTGGCACAAATGTCTACCACATCAAGACAATGTGTCGCGGCTAAGGCTCATGTCCGTCTGTCCATGTGTCCCCACTTACACAACAATCATGTTCAGACTTTAACTTTGTCATGCATTGAGGGATTTTGAAATAATGTGGCACAAATGTCTATCTCATAACAACATTTTGTCGCGTCCAGGAACCACGTCCCTTCTTCAAAGGTCAAGGTCACGCTTATATTTTGAAGGTTCATGCTATAACAATTAGAGATTACAGGTATACAATAATACAAAGCACAATATTCAGCAATTAGTAACTTTCATTCTCTTTTCTTTTCATAATACCTGCATGCTTAAGAAACCTTTTCGGGGGCATTCGTCACTTGGGTGACAGCTCTTGTTCATCACTTGCGTTTATTTATTACCTTGACCAGTGGGTGATTAGAAGGAAAGTAAATAATAGCATAAATTTACCAAATGTTAAACTGTACTTATTTTTATCTGAAACAGCATGTGTGTGGGGGGGGGGTTCAAGGCACAAGCGGGCACTAGAGTAACAGCGTCTATGATAGGAATTTTTACACGTAAGCAATAACCGGCTATCACGTATTTTATTAAGTTTAAATATTCTCGTTTGTTAAGAAAGCATGTAGATTATTCGACTTTCTATCGAACCTGCTTCCCGAGAAACATAGTCATGACCCCAGCAACGCTCGAGCGCTAATTTCTATTATTAAGGCATTAATACACTTTAATCACTGGTCCCTCCTCTCTATATTGTATCTATATCTGACGTGTTCATCATATACAATAAGATGTGTATCAAGTTTCGTTAAGATACGGCAAAATGAGTACGCATTCAAAATATAGATTGTTTATCTCATTTATAAAATATACACCGGCGTTTTCTGAAAATAATAATATAAATGGAAATTACGGAGAAAAGCACTAGCAAGTATACATTTAATACTTTTGGGTTCCTAGTATATATTTTGTCACTCTATGACCAGGGCGGCATTAATTTCAGAGATAACACTCTCTTTGACTTGGTGTTTTATAAAATTCTATAAATAACTTGGATTTTCCTTAAAATAGCCTATCTGGTATTTTATTATTTACGTAATAATTATATAATATAATATATTTACGTATCAGCAAAATTATTGATTATTATATGAAATATATTTACCCACCGAGTGATATTAATTCAGTATTAGCTGAAAAACGGAGAGAAAAGACCAAGTAGAAAAAAATTATATTAAGAAATTAGAAATTTATTATTTTTAGGACACCATGTCTCACACTAAAGCGGTTTGTGTGTTTTGTCTTTGTCTTTTTTATCTTTTGGCTTTTGTTTTTGGACTTCTTGCGCTTTTACTTCCATACTGGGTATCTGGCAAGGTGGAAGGAGTGAGGACGGTAACGGTAGTGAAACAAACAGAAATTGGACTATTTAAAGAGAAGAGCGAGTACTATATAAAAGAGGGCAACATTACAGATAATGGCTTTCCAGAGATCACTGGAACATACATATGTAAGTTAAGCTTTTAATTAGCTTCCTATAGTATACTGAAAAAGGGTCGATGCGAGCTCAACTTTTAAAGAAACATGATGTCGTTGTGAACAATTTCCTCGAAGAGATTTTGGCAATTTGAAAAAAAGGGACCTGCATGGGAGTGTGCGTGTTAAGTTTGTGTGTGTAAATAATTTGTTGGGGTTTTTTTTTTTTTGCATTTTTTAATGTTACAAATCATTTGATTCTGATCTTTTTAGTGAACACATTGTCTGATTTTGTAATTTACATTATTTTTCTTCTCTTCAGATCCAGAAACAGTTACAATGGTGAAAGCGCTAATGATAGTCGGCCTTTCATTGTTGTTTATTCCACTGGTATACCAGGCAATATATGGATGTAGATGCTGTTGTCTTGAAAATACAGCAAGCGAGAATACCTGGATTAAATTTTATGTCGCTATGTCATCCATAGCTGTTTTATCAGGTAAGTAACCATGGTTTTATCATACATATAGTAATGTGATAAATACCTCATTTACAAATTTGTGAAAATCATGCTTAATTTAAGGTCAAAATTACGGTGGCATAGATGCAAAATGTATACTTCTTTTTATCTCACCTGTCACAAAGTGACATGGTGAGCCTTTGTGATTGCTTTTCATCCGGTGTCCGTCCGTCCGTAAACTCTGACTTTAAACGACATCTCCTCCTAAACTGCTCTGCCAATTTCATCCAAACTTCACAGGAATGTTCCTTTGGTAGTCAGCTTTAAAAATTGTTCAAAGAACTTAATTCCAAGCAGAACTCTGGTTGCCATGGCAACCGAAAGAAAAAACTTAAAATATCTTCTTCTAAAAACCCGAAAGAGCTAGAGCTTAAAGATATACTTTGCTCATATTTGAGTAAAATATTTTAATCAAAGAAATTTATTAAAACCTATGAAATTCTTACTGAATGTGTCTAATTTTAAAATAAAAGAATAAACTATGTATTGGAAGTCACGTTCTCTCTTGCAGGACAAGTTAAGTTGGTATTTTCTTTAAAAATCTGCCAGTTTTTTTACGACACTATAATTATATTCATATTGTGACCACCTATAGTGTGTAGAGTTTTAAACATGACATATCAACTTTGTGTGCAGTCAACACATATTTATTTCATATTTACGAAGAGACTGTGTAGCAATAATAAATATTTTCTGATATCAAATTGAGCATAGTATATCTTTAAATATTTGGCATGAAACATCATCTAGTCAGTGTCTACCAAGTTTGTTCAAATAAGTCATTGATTTTCATTATTTGTATATATTAAAAACTTATAAAAATCTTCTTTTAAAAACCCCAAATAGCTAGAGCTTAGCTTTTAAGCATGAGACATCTTCTAGTGGGTGTCTACAAAGTTTGTTCAAATAAAAGCCCCAGAAATTGGCCCCGACCAAGGGGGGTCATTGTTTTTCCCTTTATGTATATAGTAAAAACTTTAAAAAATCTTCTTTTATAAAACTCTAAGAGCTAGAGCTAAGATATTAAGCATGAAACATCTTCTAATGGGTGTCTACCATTTTTGTTCAAATAACTGGGTTAAAATTGGCCCCGCCCCGGGGATCATTGATTTTCCTTATATGTATGTAGTAAAAACTTAAAAATCCTCTTTTGAAAACCCCAAAGAGCTAGAGTTTAGATAAAAGCCATGGGGACAAAATTGGCCCCGCCCAGAGGGGGGGAGGTCATTGTTTTCTAGTAAAAACTTTAAAAATCTTCTTAGAGCTAGAGCTTAGATATTTATCATGAAACATTTTCAAATGGGTGTCTACCAAGTTTGTTCAAATAAAAGCCCCTGGGTTAAAATTAGCCCGCCCCAGGGGGGCCTATATACAGGTGAACGATTACAGGGCCATCATGGCCCTCTTGTTTAACCTTGTGGCCATGAGATAGTATTTCTTTATTTCGTGGGAACGAGGTAATATTCCCTTATGTCATGGGAACGAGGTAATATTTCATTATGTCATTGGAACGAGATAATATTTTCTTATGTCGTGGGACCGAGGTAATATTTCCTTATGTCGTGGGAACGAGGTAATATTTCATTATGTCCTGGGAAGGAGGTAATATTTCATTATGTCATTGGAACGAGACAGTATTTCCTTAAGTCGTGGGAACGAGGTAATATTTCATTATGTCGTGGGAACGAGGTAATGTTTCATTATGTCATTGGAACGAGATAATATTTTCTTATGTCGTGGGAACGAGGTAATTTTTCCTTATGTCGTGGGAACGAGGTAATATTTCATTATGTCGTGGGAACGAGGTAATATTCCTTTATGTCGTGGGAACGAGGTAAAATTTCATTATGTTATTAGAACAGGGCAATATTTTCTTATGTCGTGGGAACAAGGTAATATTTCATTATGTCATTGGAAAGAGGTAATATTTCCTTATGTCGTGGAAACGAGGTAATGTTTCATTATGTCATTGGAACGAGGTAATATTTCCTTATATCGTGGGAACGAGGTAATATTTCATTATGTCGTGGGAACCAGAGCTAAAAATGTAATATGGCATCCTTTCTTGCATTAAGTTAGGCAACTAGGTCTTACTGATAAATATGTTATTTCATCATCATTATTTTTCAATGGTCGACTAGTTTACTAGACGCGTACATTTTATCGAAAATTGTATTCACCCGCTGAATATGTTTTATGGGTTTGCCTTATTTCATATCTGGAAAAGTCTATTCAAAGTTTACGATAGTTCAATTTTAAAATGTAAAACTTGAGTTTTCAACAGTTTAGAGTCTGGTCAGACCACATTGAAGTGCAGGCTGGCCTGGCTCATACTGGTGGCAAACGCTTATTGATTTTAGATACAGCAGGTAAAGGATTTTAACTTACCATTGTATTATATTGACGTATATGCATTAATCCATGCTTACTATAAAAAATCAGACATTCTATATAATTATGTATTTATTTTGTGTGTTGTATTTCCAGGTGGGTTTATTCTAAGCTGCCCCCTTATTTACTACGCTCACGTGAAAAGAGGTGTCGAGTCTGAGATAATAAGTTTCGGTTTAAGCTGGTACTTGGCTTTTATATCAGCTGGATTCACATTTATTGTTGGACTTTGGTCAGTTCTTCATTCCTGTTGCACATTATGCAGAACAAGGTCCCAAGACAATGAACTATAAGGCGGAAAATCGTGCGCAATAAACAATCAGTAGTCTATACCTAATAATATTTAATGATGATTGCTGAACGATATTAAAGACAAAAAAGTTATATGAATATATTTTAATGTAATGAAACTATCAGACTACATAGAAGAAGAAGAAGAACTTGTATTTTGTACTAAAGCCCTAAAAAGAGCCATTGACATACATATACAAAATGCAGAAACATAGCGACATGTGACATCGTCAGGGTATACACTAGTTGATATTATAACATGAATTCATTATAATAAAGCATGTATGGTATAGACCATAGAGCGATGTTATCACGGAACCGTGGAAGCTTGAAGATTTGAAACAAAAATGTCCGCTTACCTCCCCAGAAGTTCTGCTGTTATGATATCA
This sequence comes from Ruditapes philippinarum, assembly GCF_026571515.1. Lineage (NCBI taxonomy): Eukaryota > Metazoa > Mollusca > Bivalvia > Venerida > Veneridae > Ruditapes > Ruditapes philippinarum. Next base: position 24,245 of record NW_026854613.1, read on the forward strand.
AACAGCGAAATATTTCGACGTACACTGAATATTTTAGTGACAATTCAAAACATATTCTGGTCAGTTACACAAGGGTATTCTAATGTCTGTTCTCTTTAAAGTAGATTGATCTAGAATGGGCACATTTTCCATAAGTGTTGTAAATATTGATAGAAACAGTAGAAATGTATCATTTTGGATATTTTTATAAAATAGTTCTTAAAATTACAAATGTTGATAAAGTTCTTCGTGATTTAGTATGAACACTTCTTATATGATGAAAAAATAATATTTTGTTCTATACCATTTTATGATTTGCTATACACAAATATGTATCGGACCATGTTTCTCAATCTCACAAAATCAGTATACATGCACAATTCCTTCATTTTTTGTATTTTTGTATTTTTATTTTGTCATGTATATGATATCAACATAATTATTTATAGTACATGTATTACAAACATTCCATTATGAACCAATTCACTTTTAACATGTTAAGTCAGTTTTTATAACCAAATATTTTCTTTTATTTTGTTTTTTTTATATACAATACATTTTTAGTTAATATACACTATTTAATTGTATGTGTTTGATTCTTCTATCTTCAATATTTATTTAGTAAGATGTTTTACATGCAGTATTTTTGTGTTAAGATGTTTTATATTTAAAATCTGTATTCAAAGAATTTTTTTATAATGTTACTTGATTAAAACGTCAATAAAAATGTTCAGATTGTTTGTAAGGGTGCGGCCCAACTCCTGATATCAGAAGATTTAACCTAACTCCAAATATCGGACGTTTTAGAACCTAACTCCGAATATCGGACGTTCTAGAACCTAACTCCGAATATCGGACGTTCTAGAACCTAACTCCAAATATCGGACGTTTAAGAACCTAACTCCGAATATCGGACGTTTTAGAACCTAACTCCAAATATCGGACGTTCTAGAACCTAACTCCAAATATCGGACGTTCTAGAACCTAACTCCAAATATCGGACGTTTTAGAATCTAACTCCAAATATCGGACGTTTTAGAATCTTACTCCAAATATCGGACGTTCTAGAACCTAACTACAGATATCGGACGTTTTAGAATCTAACTCCGAATATCGGACGTTTTAGAATCTAACTCCGAATATCGGACGTTTTAGAACCTAACTCTGAATATCGGACGTTTAGAACCTAACTCCAAATACCGGACGTTTTAGAACCTAACTCCAAATATCGGACACAGATTGAAATCGTTTTACAGTCCGGCTTGTTTTTCTTGCCCTTAGACTTGCAACAGACTTTGAAAGGTGTTCTGTCATAAGTGAAAAGCAACTAACTACTCAAAAATTATCATATCACTCTATACATTATGACCACAGCATCATCGTTGTTGCCTCCGTCTTGCAAAAACATTTATGTAGACCATTTCTCAAACAATTTTAAAGATATTAACAGGAAACTAGGATTACTTTAACAAGAATTTGTAACAGAGTTACCAACGTCCCCCGCCTCAGGGAAGTTTTATATGAAGCATAAAAGTGTGCTTTTTCAAATGATTGAGGTATGGCTCTCAAGACTTTCAGTCCAAAACTATGATCAATGCTAGATCTGCAAATGTAACAATAAATTCATTAAAGAAATAAAATGAAACACGGAATTTAAAAATATATTATGTCAAGCTTTGACTTCTAAGTGTGACCTTGACTTTAGAGGTTGTGTCAAGTATTTTCAAAATCCCTTGAACTATGGTGAAGTTATAGATCGGACACAAAATATACCCTATAACAGACTATGTTAATCTTTGACCTCTCAGTGTGACCTTGGAGGTAGGGACTCATGTTTCGCGCCTGACATTTCGTCTGATTTTTGTGATTATTTGTGCAAAGTATTTTTAAAATCCCTTGATCTATGAAAAAGTTATGGACTGGACACAAAATATACCCTATAACAGACTATGTAAATCTTTGACCTCCAATTGTGACCTTGACCTTAGAGTTAGGGACACAGATGTTACGCGTGGCATATCATCTTATCATTGTGACTATTTGTGCCAAGTATTTTCAAAATTCCTTAATCTATGAAGAAGTTATGGACGGTACACAAAATATACCATATAACAGACTCTGTTAACCTTTGACATCTAAGTGTGACCTTGACCTTTGAGGTAGGGGTGCAGGTGTTGTACTTGACATATCGTCTTATTATTGTGATTATTTGTGCCAACTTATTTCAAAATTCCTTAAACTATGAAGAAGTTCTAGATCGGACACAAAATATACCACATAATGTTAATCTTTGACCTCCAAGTGTGACCTTGACCTTGGAGGTAGGTGACCGGTTTTTGCGCATGGCACATCGTCTGATTATTGTGAACAATTGTGGCAAGTATTTACAAAATCCCTTCATAGATATAAAAAGTTATGGACCGGACACGACATATACCCTCAAATAGCAATGTTGACCTTGAGATGTAAGGGATAGGACAATGGGTGTAATGAATGAAATCCCATAACAATTAGGGCTAAAAGGTAAACATAGTAGTTAGATGGGGTAAAAATGATGTTGAAAAACTCTTCAGGAGACCCAAAGTTGTGTTATGTTCGACCGAAAATGATTATGTCACGGTATTGAACTGTTCTATAATTAGGGGAGGGGAGGTAGTTTGTAGGCGGTCGGATAGCTTAGTCAGTAGAGCCGCAGTACGGTATTCCGTGGGTCCCAGGTTTGAGTCTCGGTCAGGCTTCACATTAATTTTTTTTTAAATGGAGGTTTTTCAATCATTACTCATGGCGAAAAAAGTATTTAGTGAGTAAAGTATGTAAAGGATCAAAGTGAAGGGATCCTTTTTAGGGAAACCTCAGATGATTCCTATAGTGTAGAATTACCGTCTGAATGCAAGTGTTGTATTGCTTTGAAAATTGTACATCTTATCTCTAATAAGTGCTGTACAACTAAATCCTACCATCTGCCTAGTCTACTATGTTAAAAATTTCAAGCCGTGCAGTTTGAGAAATTTGTTTTCTGAGAATTTATATTTCCTATTATTCTAGTTTGTCATACCTTTTATTCAACATTTAATCATTTTTCAGCAAGAAACAAGTGAACTGTTTTGTTCTTATGTTTTTTTTGTTTTTGTTTTTTTGTTTTTTTTTTGTTGTTGTTGTTGCTTTTTTTTCGGGGGGGGGTATGGGGGAGTGGGGTGGTCGCATCAACACAGAAGTAATCGTGGCAACGTTCCAGCTTTACAGATGGTGGAAGACCTATCCGTGCATTTTTAAGACACGAGCGGGCACCGTAGAAACAGCGTGTTAATGATGATAGGAAATATTACACGTTAGCAAAAACCGGCTATCACGTATTTCATTTAGTAAAAACATTCTCATTTGTGAAGAAAGCATGTAGAACTGTACTTAAACCTGCATCCTGGAACTAACCAGACCAAGTGTTATGTACGTGAAGACACATGGTCATGACACTAGTAAGGCTCGAACGCGCAATTCCTTTGTTGAGAGGCAATATACCTTAATCACTGGACCCACCTCTATGTTTTAATCTAAATATTATGTGTACAATCAAATATATGTCCAGTGTTAATATACGGCAAAATCAGTGCGCATTCAAAATAAAGATTGCTTATCTCATTTATAAAATATTCACCGGCGTTTTCTGAAATTACAGAGGAAAGCACTTGTAACTTTTGGGTTCCTACTTCAGTATGAATCTCTCAGTCAATCTACGGCCAGTTTATAAAATCTATAAATAACATGGATTTTCCAGTGTCTAAAAATAGCCTGTCTGGTATTTCGTTATTTTAATACATAATAATTGTAATAATCTACGTATCGCAAAATTATTGGTTATTATATATGAAATACCCGCCGAGTGAGATGATTTCAGTATATAGCTGAGCAACGAAGAGTAAAGACAAAGAAAAAAAAAGAAAAACAAGCGAAATTATTAAGAAACTCATTATATTAGAAATTATTTTTGATCGACGCCATGTCTCGCACCGGAGCAGTTTGTGCGTTTTGTCTTTATGTGTTGGCCCTTGTTTTTGGGCTTTTTGCGCTCTTTATTCCATACTGGGTATCTGGGAAGGTGGAAGGAATGAGGACGGTAACAGTTGTGAAAGAAATAGACAGTGGATTATTTAAAGAAGTGAACAAGTACTATATGAAAGAGGGCAACATTACCGACGACTCGGATAATGGCTTTCCAGAAATTTCAGGAACATACATATGTAAGTTAATGTTTAAGTTATTTTCATTACTTTTTAAAATATACTCAATAAAAAGATGGGATGCAGGCTAAAAGCTACACGCCTCCAGATGAGTCAAAATAATTCAATAAAGTCAAACTTGAGAAAAATATACTAAGATGTAATTAAAAGTAAAAAGTCGGAAGATTCAAGTAATAATTTACATTTTATGTGCGATTAATGACTGATTTTTCAGTATTTACAACTATATTTCTCCTGCGTTACTAACGCAGTAAAGGCTATTTATACATATTTTGGTAATTTACGTGAATTGTATGTGTAAACTGCTTTCTTTTGGTTACTTCACAATATTACACATTCAAATACATTTTCGAGATGTTTATGAAAATTAGCATGAATCTGGAGGCGTGCTGCTTTAACTTTTCAAGAAATGCCAGTTCATTTAATTCCTTGAACAATTTCCTCGAAGAAGAATAACTTTATTTTGTTGTTTTACTAAAAGAAAATATGTTTTAAAAACATTTTGAATAAATAAATATTCAATTTATCAAAAAAATGGGAGTGGTAATGTACTTGTATAATATCCAAGCCACGCACCGACTGCCTGTTGGTGGGGTAAGTTTCCACAATTAATTTATATTTATTTTATTTTTGTTGATTTTATTTTAGTCTGATTCTGTAATTTAGAGTATTTTTGTCCTTTTCAGACCAAAAAACAGTTGAATTGGTGAAAGCACTTATGATTGCCGGCCTTTCATTGTTGTTTATTCCACTGGTATACCACGCGACATATAGATGCTGTTGTCATGACGATAAAACAAGCGGGACTACCTCGGCCATATTTTACATCGTTATGTCATTCATAACAGTTGTATCAGGTAAGTTACCATGGTTTTATCATACTTATAGTAATGTTGTGATAAAAACCATCATTTCGCTTATCTTTAGGTCAATATTACAGTGACACAGAGGTCACATGTACAGTATACTTCTTTTTTGTCACGAGATAATCTCCCGTTATGTCATTGGAACGAGATACCTTCTTGTGGTGTGGGAACGAGATAATATCCTTGTGCCATGGGAACGAGGAAATATATTCTTGTTTTTTGTGGGAACGAGATAATCTAGTTGAAACGAGATAATGGTCTTGTTAAAACGTGATAAATATGAAGTGTACAGGCTACCTTTGTGGAACGCACAAAATATTTTCTTTTTTTTTCTTTTTTTTTTCTTTTTTTTGATTAGACATCAAGATCTGAAACTTATGATAAGAATTTCTACATCAAATTGTCGTTGTTATTTCTATACCTGTAATTATATTGCAAATTCAAGTATTATACCTATTGGAACCTTTAAGCGGTAAATAAAGTTAAAGACACCATGTTACATCTTTTCTTGCATTGAGCCTGGCAATGGATATCACTCAACTGGGTCTTACTGAAAATATAATATAATCTCATCATCATTATTTTTTAAAATGGTCGACTAAACTCTTTACTTGATGCGTACATTTTATCGAGAATTGTAAAGGTCTTAACTTACCATTGTGTTCTTATGACGTATATGAATCATTCATGTTTAATGTGGAGTATGAAAATACAGATATTCTATATGATTATGTATTTATTTTGTGTGTTGTATTTTCAGGTGGGGATTTATTCTAAGCTGCCCCCTTATTTACTTACGCTCACGTGAAAAGAGGTGTCGATCCCCCACGATATTAAGTTTCGGTTTAAGCCTATGTTACTTGGCTTTTTATATCAGCTTGATTCCATTTATTGCTTTGGACTTTGGTCAGTTCTTTCATTCCTGTTGCACCATTATGCAGAACAAGTCCCAAGACAATGAACTATAAGGCGGGGGGAAATCGTGGGGCGCAATAAACCAATCAGTAGTCCGTATACCCATAATAATATTTAATGCGATGAAATTGACTGAACGATATTCAAGACATTAAATTTATTGAAAATTTTTTTTAATGTAATGAACTATCAGATACATAGAAGAAGAAGAAGAACTTGTATTTTGTACTAAAGCCCAAAAAAGAGCCATTGACAAAGCATCAATTAATATATACATACCGGTATACAAAATGCAGAAACATAGCAATATGTGACATCGTCAGGGTATACACTAGTTGACATTATAACATGAATTCATTATAATAAAGCATGCACGGTATAGACCATAGAGCGATGTTATCACAGAACCGTGGAAGGTAATATGAGTTCTTCTTGAAGACATTGTTTGAAACAAAAATGTCCGCTTACCTCCCCAGAAGTTCTGCTGTTATGATATCAAACAGCGAAATATTTCGACGTACACTGAATATTTTAGTGACAATTCAAAACATATTCTGGTCAGTTACACAAGGGTATTCTAATGTCTGTTCTCTTTAAAGTAGATTGATCTAGAATGGGCACATTTTCCATAAGTGTTGTAAATATTGATAGAAACAGTAGAAATGTATCATTTTGGATATTTTTATAAAATAGTTCTTAAAATTACAAATGTTGAAAAAGTTCTTCGTGATTTAAATCTAGTATGAATACTTCTTATATGATGAAAAAATAACATTTTGTTCTATAACATTTTATGATTTGCTATACACAAATATGTAATATCGGACCGTGTTTCTCAATCTCACAAAGTCCGTATACATGCACAATTCCTTCATTTTTTTATTTTTATATTCATTTTTTTGTCATGTATATGATATCAACATTATTATTTATAGTACATGTATTACAAACATTCCATTTTGGACCAAATCATTTTAACATGTTAACAGTCAGTTTTTATAACCAAATATTTTCTGTTTTCTTTTATTTTTTTATATACAATACATTTTAGTTAATATACACTATTTAATTTTATGTGTTAAATTCTTCTATCTTCAATATTTATTTAGTAAGATGTTTTACATGCAATATTTTTGTGTTAAGGTGTTTTAAATATTAAATCTGTATTCAAAGAATGTTTTTATATCGTTATTTGATTAAAACGTCAATAAAGAATTTACTGTTCAGATAACTAGTAAAGGTACGGCCCTACTCCAGATATCAGAAGTTTTAACCTTACTCCAAATATCGGACGTTCTAGAACCTAACTAGAAATATCAGACGTTCTAGAACCTAACTAGAAATATCAGACGTTCAAGAACCTAACTCCAAATATCAGACGTTCAAGAACCTAACTCCAAATATCAGACGTTCTAGAACCTAACTCAAAATATCAGACGTTCTATAACCTAACTCCAAATATCAGACGTTCTAGAACCTAACTCCAAATATCAGACGTTCTATAACCTAACTCCAAATATTGGACGTTCTAGAACCTAACTTCAAATATCAGACGTTCTAGAACCTTACTACAAATATCAGACGTTCTAGAACCCAACTCCAAATATCACACGTTCTCGAACCTAACTCCAAAAATCGGACGTTCTATAACCTAACTCCAAATATCGGACGTTCTACAACTTAACTCCAAATATCGGACGTTCTAGAACCTTACTCCAAATATTGGACGTTCTAGAACCTAACTCCAAATATCAGACGTTCTATAACCTAACTCCAAATATCAGACGTTCTAGAACCTAACTCCAAATATCGCACGTTGTATATGTAGCGAAGTGTTAATTTTAAGATTTCAAATGCTACACTGGAAATAGTAATATAAAGAATTAAGAACAACAAGAAATGATTCACTACTTTTAATATCCATTTTTTTCTATTTCAAAGTAAATAATCCAATAATCACATTTTTAATCCAATTTTAAGTTTTAAATTCCACAAGTCCGAAAGGTTCTAAATACTAACAAAAACTAACCTTTACATATACTACGAAACCTTTATATACAATCACTTTTCCCGCCAAATATATGAAAGACACAAAAATGCATGACCAACGGAGTCAAACGCCGTTGATTTAACAATAGACATTTACCGGCGGTGATTACATTACAAAACATTACATTACAATAAGAACGGAATAACATGTATATCTTACACCGTTGCTAAACGGATACTTTACAACAACGCACAACACCTTTGCATATGAAAAAGAACATAAGCATATTGAGTAAATTCATTATATAAGTTAATCATATTATTAACTTAAACACAAGAAAAAACTAAACATTTATTAAATTATTAAACACATATTATAAATAATCGCGATGTTCGCGACAGTATAACCTAACTCCAAATATCAGACGTTCTAGAACCCAACTTCAAATATCAGACGTTCTATAACCTAACTCCAAAAATCGGACGTTCTACAACCTATAACTCCAAAAATCGGACGTTCTATAACCTAACTCCAAATATCGGACGTTCTAGAACCTAACTCCAAAAATCGGACGTTCTATAACCTAACTCCAAAAATCGGACGTTCTATAACCTAACTCCAAATATCGGACGTTCTAGAACCTAACTCCAAATATTGGACGTTCTAGAACCTAACGTTCTATAACTTAATTCCAAATATCGGACACAGATTGAAAGCGTTTATCTGTCTGGGTAGTCCTTGCCCTTAAACTTGCAACAGTCTTTAAAAGGTGTTCTGTCATACACAGTGACAAGCACCTAACCACTTAAAAATTATCATATCACTCTATACATTATGATCACTGCATCATCGTTGTTGTCTCCGTCTTGCAAAAACATTTATGTAGCCCATTTCTCAATCAATTTTAAAGATATTTACACGAAACTAGGAGTACTTTAACAACCATTCGTTAGATATAACAATGAAAACGTAACCTCTAATGAAGTACATGTCGACAAATATAGATAGAATGAGATTTCTTACAAATATTAACCGTGGAGTATAATTTTATACGACAGAATTTATTTAATGAATAGATCTAAATATTGACAATGCAGTGAAAGCAGCATGCCTACAGATTCATGGAAATTTTCACGAAAATTTTGAAAAAGTATTTAAAAGTAAAATATTGTGAATAAACAAAAAGAGAAGCAATTTACACATTTACAAACAGAACTCACAACCCATGCAAATTACCAAAATTAGGTCAAAATATTCAAAAAAATCCTTAATTACTGCTTTAGTAAAGCAGATAAATACTTAATAATCGACCATTATTCGCATATTTATAACATATAAATTATTATTTAAACATTAAATTTGTTTGCTTTTCCTACAATGTTAGTACATTTTTCTAAAGTTTGATTTTATTAAAATATTTTGTCTCATGTGGAGGCATGAAGCCTTTATCAAATCATTAATATTTGAGCCGTGTCACGACAAAACCAACATAATGCGTTTGCGACCAGCATGGATCCAGACCAGCTTGCGCATCCGCGCAGTCTGATCAGGATCCATGCTGTTCGCTTACAAACCCTATAACAAGTAGAGAAACTGATAGCGAACAGCATGGATCCTGATCAGACTGCGCGGATGCGCAGGCTGGTCTGGATCCATGCTGGTCGCAAAATCATTATGTTGGTTTTGTCGTAACGCGGCTCATTTATAAAAAAAAAATCAGCAAATATGCACGTTAGATATTTAGTGCAAAATAGTGTAAATGATAATCAACCCTGGTGGGATCGAGAACGTGAAACAATTAAGCAGCTTAACTACGCAGCATCTACTAATTACGTTACGATCAATTCCCAAAACCGTTTTGAAACTGTTAAAATCTAGAAAAACAATCTTCA
>NW_026854614.1:0-20587 GCF_026571515.1 Ruditapes philippinarum
AAAAAACCGGGTGTATGAACCCTTGTCAATGAACTGGATATTGAGTGTTTTTTTTGTAAATTTTAGTTTACAAGAACTTTTAGGCATTTTTTCTTCACAAGGAAATTTTTGTATCGGGTAGCAAAATATTTAAGCTTTGTAATTATGTAATTCTTATGGTAAAATCTCAAGTAATAAAATTTTTACAAGAGGTTTTGTACATGTTGTACTGATACCGTCTTTAAGATAGTTGTTTCCCTTAATATAAGAGTATATACAGCCCCTGACGGAAAAGAGTCAACTCGGCCCTATACCAACTCGGCACGGGTCAACTCGGCACGGGTCAACTCGGCCCCCTTTACAAAATATATAATAACGTATTAACTTTGCTTTGCATGTTGTTACGGTAAATGAATAATAAGAAATATCTTATTATTATATAATTACTGGTCGGGGACCATCAACCGGACACTTTTTGAACATTTTTCCGTACAGATTTCATAATTTTTAACCTAGAGACCAGCAAATTTGACACAGTTCAGCTAGGTTCTCCTCCTAACTAACAAACTAGTTTGTTTATTTCTGACTGTATAAACACTTATATCTGAGGCTATACAAGGAGGGTATCAAAATTACCCAAATTGTCTACACTACAGTACCATGTGCCCGGACAGATATGTACATGACATGATTTAATTCAGATAAAAGCTTGGGTGTTTTGATTTTTGATTTTTAACATGATATACAATATTTCAGCAACAAATGCTGAAGTTTTGGATATTCTACTGTTTACTCTGCAAATTGTTATAGCTGGTATATGAGGTCAGGCATTGCTTTCTTGACTCCCCAAATCTTAAAGTCAACATTCTTGAAATAGACATTAAAATATTACCATTTACGGAGGTTGAAATAAATTTAGTTACTTAATTTTTAAAGAAACATGCACTTATTGTTGATAAAAAAGTGATTGACAACCACTGAACAAAGAAAATACTAAATTAAGCATTTTCGGGGCAGTCCGGTTTTGGTGGTTGTCCGGTTTTGGTGGTCCCCAACCAGTATACATTGTACTTCTGCCGAAATAAAGTATATTTAGAAATTTTTTTTTATTTATTTGTCTTATATTTATAAACTTTCTCTGTTGAACTGCGTAAATAACCGAGGTATATCGAGTGAAAAAGCAAAAGTTGTTATCCTTAGTTTCCCTTCGCTCGCAAAAGAATGCAAATTTAGCTGTGTTTAAATCGCTAGTTTGGGGCGATTAAATGTCCGATTTTAAAATTTGTTACACCAATTTAAAGCTGGTGATCTTAGCTTTCTCTCAGTATATACTTCAACACATTGTTTGACACTGAATGTATTTAAATTTACGGTAAAACCTACCACGAGTCAGACATACACTGAGATACACAATCGGTAATCTTTACTCGCAATTCTACTGATAAGAAAAGCCTCTGAAACTGTCAATCCGTGTTTTATAAATAATTTCATAATAACAATAAATAGTGATAACACAAACCTTAATATTAATAATTAAAAAGTGGGCCGAGTTGACCCGTGCCGAGTTGGAATAGGGCCGAGCTGACTCGGGGGCCGAGTACGTATTAGGGCCGAGCTGACCCGGATTCGCCCCTGACCACGCGAGTGACCCCTATGCTTTTTCTAGGTCTTTCATGAAATCTAGTGAAATGTCTTTAAAGAGATTGAAAAGTGTTCTTTCCAGTGATAAAAGAAAATACTAAAATTTAATATGCATCATGGAAAAAACTGGTACCAATATTTTATAATGGTGATAAAACTATGAATGAGGTATCATTACCCCGAGAACTGTAAACTCTACTTGTCATATCTACCCAAAGTCGTGTGCATAAATAGTTTTATAATCACATGCAGTAAGCCTATGGAATGTAGAAACAGAAAAACAGTATCACAAATAATTAGATTAAAACTCTACAAATTCATTTCGTTATTTGAATTCTTCCCGCGCACCTCATGTTCTGAAACCTCATTCAGATTTTGTAAAGCTGCCATTTTGAATCTGCGATTATACTACTTTGTCCCAAGCCATACCTATTCTAATATTTTCAACGTTACAAAAAAACTTATTTATTTCACAAAATACATCTAAAGAAATCTTTTTGAGTCTAATAAACTTACCATTCTCTTCCCGTAGGTTAAACACGCCGCCATGACAGTACGCACTAAATGCCGTCCACTAAAACCTACATTCCGGTTCACGTAAAATAAATTGAAAACATGGAACACGAAAAAATCATATTTTTATTTTTTTTCCATATTGATTTGATTTTTGGACATACGATAGGAATAATATCAAATTAAATAATACTATAAAAACATTTTCTATATATAGTCAATTTTTAAAGTTATTTAATATAAACTGCGGTCTCCCTATTACATGTTTCAAAATATACACTGCTCTGAACGAAAAACGTTATTTTTCTCGTGATTTGACACCTACTTTCAAAACAACAATAACCTATCTTCTAAATCACATCCACTTATGTGAATGCTAAACAGAAATAGCTAATGGCATCCCCACTTCACAAGCCAGCTTAACCTGAATTATTAGAGGGACCAAAATTTGTCCCCGTAATCCAACAGTCTCCGTAATGCAGTTCTTTTTGAGTACTCTCGGTCTACTTAAAGCATAAAATATATATATATATATATATATATATATATATATATATATATATATATATACATGCATATATATATGCATGTATATATATACACACACACATAAATATATATATATATATAAATTGCGTCATTGTATCTATTTTTAGAAATTGCGTCATTTTTTTGCTATTTTTAGAAATTGCGTCATTTAATTGCGTCATTGTTGCTATTTTTTAGAAATTATGTCATTTTTGTTCTATTTTAAGAAATTGCGTCATTTTTTCTATTTTTAGAAATTGCGTCATGTTTTTCTATTTTTAGAAATTGCGTCATTGTTGCTATTTTTAGAAATTGCGTCATTGTTTCTATTTTTAGAAATTGCGTCATGTTTTTCTATTTTTAGAAATTGCGTCATTGTTGCTATTTTTAGAAATTGCGTCATTGTTTCTATTTTTAAAAATTGCATCATTTTTTTCTATTTTTAGAAATTGCGTCATTTTTTTCTATTTTTAGAAATTGTGTCATTTTTTTTCTATTTTTATAAATTGCGTCATTTTTATTCTCTTTTTAGAAATTGCGTCATTTTTTTCTATTTTAAGAAATTGCGTCATTGCGTCATTGTTTCTATTTCAAGAAATTGCGTCATTGTTGCTTTTTTTAGAAATTGCGTCATTTTTTTCTATTTTTAGAAATTGCGTCATTTTTTTTGTTTTTAGAAATTGCGTCATTTTTTTCTATTTTTTAGAAATTGCGTCATTGTTGCTATTTTTAGCAATTGCGTCATTGTTGTTATTTTTAGAAATTGCATCAATTTTTCTATTTTTAGAAATTGCATCATTGTTGCTATTTTTAGAAATTGCGTCATTTTTTTATTTTTAGAAATTATGTCATTTTTTTTTATTTTTAGAAATTGCGACATTTTTTCTATTTTTAGAAATTGCGTCATGTTGCTATTTTAAGAAATTGCGTACTGTTGCTATTTTTAGAAATATGCTTAATGTTTCTATTCATATATATATATACAAAATATATAAACAAAACTAATGTGACAAGACAGACCAACTTAATTTATAAAAAGGAAACGTCAATATATGTTCAAACCTTTCTATGTTTGCGTTTAGAGAAAGTAAAAAGTCGAGCGTTGCCCCCGCCCGGCGGTGGCTCTTGTTAAACGAACACTTAATCTTCATTATACGTAACTGTAAAGTAACTTCGTTGCTTTTTCTTGCATTTATCAGTAGCAAAATCTTTAGGAAAACGACCTATTTTTGCTGTTTACAGCTGGTCAAGAATGTTTATAAATTATATTTTATTACGTTGTATTACGTTGATATAATAGTTGCAATCATTTTCTTATGTAGAATCAAGTTTTCTTCACAATCTGGTAAAGCTATTGATATATTTCGATTGATAGACTGCAAAATTTAGTGCATTATATCGATTTAGGGTCAGCTCGGACCTAAAACGTACTCTGCCTCCGAGTCAGCTCGGTCCTTTTCCAACTCGGTCCACTTTTCAATATATTACTAGTAATATATTGGTTTGTTTTATCACTCTTTATTGTTGAAACCACATAATTAATATCTGGATTGATTCAGAAACGTGGAAAAATATTTTTCTAACATTATTATAACATTTTTTTTTTTTTTTTGGGGGGAGGGGGGGGTGCTTAACTACCTTTTGAACACATCTCTTTTAGGTATCTTAGCTGGACAAAATAGGTCAAAAACTTGCCATGGTATACAGGAAAAAGGAATAATTGGCAAAAATGATATTTTTCTATTTTGTGATCATGAATTTGGCAAGCGACTGGAGGTACTGCCCCAGTTAGAGTTAAATCCTATCCTATGAGAGTCAAAGAATGTGCATAAATATAGAACCAACATTATTAAGTCATATCTGAACATATCATATCATAGAACGCTACAACAAACAATATATTACAATATGTTTTTTTTCAAATCAGATAAGATTTTAAACGCTTCAAAAGTGCAAATATACTGTAAGAACTTTGTATGCATATGAAATATTATTAGATAAGCCCAACAAATCCCTGCCGTAATCACCACGTTGACAATGAAAGCAGGTAAACATTGCGAAATGAATACATACTATTTTCTCATGTACGTAATTTTCCTGTATACAGGAACTTTTCCAGGATTTTGGGAACATGACCCATAACCTGTGAATTGTGAAAATAATATACTATTCTCAATTGGGAATATGACCCAATAACGGCTTTTAGATAAACCCAACAAATCCCTGCCGTAATCACCACGTTGGCAATGAAAGCAGGTAAACATTGCGAAATTTTGTTCATTGTTGAATACGACTGTATGATATTCATTGTTTATATTTCACTATACCTCGAAAACTAATTGCAATCTGGTGTAACAATTACTTCATCCCTTTGTTTTTCCCTTTAGTGATAATTAATGCATAAAATCGTGTGAAAGAAATTCGATTTAATTCGGCCCTTGTCTAACTCATCCCAAAAATTAAAAGGACTGGTAATAATAATAAATGTTATACAATATGACTGAAGTTCAGATATACTTATTTCATACATGTAGATCTGAATTCCACAGTTTTGCCTTAATCAGATGTAGGATTATGATATTTATGGTCACTCGATATTTTTTTAGATTTTTTACTTGTAAATTCATTGACATTTATATGAAAATAGTAGTTGAATTAAAATACAAAAAGCACAGGTCAATAATAATAAGATTATTGAGTATATCATTAAATATTTAACAGTATTGTAATATTTAGAACAATTTGATGTCTATCAATTTTCACTCTTAACAAAGTTTAAATGTCATCATACACTGATGAAACTTATCTCATTAACTATGTTGATAAACAAGCAATAAAAACAACTTGATTTTGTAATACTATTATATTAATAGTATTCAAAAGTTTTGTTGATGGCAGTCTGGAATAGGTAAAGGAAGGAATAATTAGTATTACTATTAATAGTATTGTTTGACAAAAGTGCTGGCTGTACGCGAGTCACACACGACTAGCATATACTCACTATTGAGGCTAGTCGTAGAGCATTTTAAAAGTGAGTTTCCTAAAACAATAATATGCAAACTTGTTTCTAAAAGGATATTATATTGAATATCATATACAATTTATAGCTGGTATATTAATTTTTAGTGTTTGATGATAAGAAGATATTTTGTCCTTCTGAAAATCATGGACTTGACTAATTTAAGTCTGTGTGAAAGCGCAAAGAGAAATAGACTGAAAATAATTTATAATTTCTATGGACAATATAGATGTAATACATTTTGTAATTAAACATGCGGGTCAACTTCCAGCAGTGGTTGAATTATAAAACTTATTTTTTTTAATAATTTTGTTTAAATTTTAACTACTTGACAATTTCATGCTGGATGTTTGCTTACCATTAAATTTGCATATTAAGAGCTCTTTAATTGACATTAAAGTCCACGGGTCAATTTATTTCTGATAGATCTTTCCGATATCTTGTTAATATAAATGGCTGAACATCATCATAGAATTTAAAATATATATATATGTTTATGTTCATTCTTTGTAAAAATGTTAGAAGATTCACAAGTTACTGGCTTTATCATTGCATCTATTTATTATTGAAAGAAATGGGCAGCCTCAACAGTATGTATAGACTAGAACATTTGGTTTGCATTTAGACCAAAATATATAGTTACAATCATGACGGCTTTCGCGTTGCTGTCAACAAACTTTTACTTGTTCATAAGTTTTTCAGACCTTGGTGTATTGTCTTCATTGGCGACATTGGCGACAAGACCATGCCAGTAGACCAAACTAAACTTGACCTTTATATTAACGTTCAAGGTAAAATGTCTATTTTTTTCTTGATTCTTTTGCTCTTAGTGGCTATAACTTATTTTTGAATGGATTGTCTTCAAACTTGAACACAACAGTCTTTCAGGATAAGACCTGATTCACTCATAAATGTCCTTGAAGCTTTTGTGACTAGAAGTTGTGCTGAATGAACCCAAGACAATTTCATTTACTTGAAATTGCATTACTGAGGCAATGTATTTTAAAGTTGTTTTCTTAAAATTTCAGGACAATATAGTAGATTGTAAAGACATTCAATTCATACTGCATATATACACTATGATTACTTTAGTATACAATTAAACTTTTGTGCTTGGACAATTTTGAACAAATTGTTTCTTAAATAGTTTAAATTATTGATTTGATAGGAACTAACATAATTATTGGGATACTATATGTATATCTAATAATAATAAAATTTTATCTTTCCAACTTTTTGTTTCAGAAGGTAGGCCTACATATCAGATTTGTGAATGTGAATGGCAGGATATCGATTTTAAGGATGCTTCAGGTTCAATGAGGATGGAATTAAGAGAAATAAAGGCTAAAATGTGAGACTGTCAATCTGACTAACCTTAAAGTGAATATATAGAAAAATGTTTCCTTCAATAGCAAGGACATTTAAGGAACGTGTACATGATGATTAAGAAGTATTTGTTTAAGATATTTCTTAATTATTATATTCAAATAGTTTTTTTTTTCTTGACTTGTTACATTTTAAAACGCCGACACAGGACAGTTTATTTTAAGTTAGTGAGCTTCTGTCACTGGATAAACTATTGTCAAAAAAAGCCAAATTTTCAAAGAAGAATTACAGTGTATTTAAGTATCATCTTATACTAGAAATAAGGAACAAAGGTAGTCAACAAGAACAATTGTGACATGTAACATGTATTTAGGAATTCAGCTTTCCTTTCCTTTTCACTTTAAGACAATTCACAAACAAATATTAAATATGGATAGTAAGCACTCTGAAATATCTGACATATATGATCATCTTATCTTCACGTAGCTGTCTATAGCTTATCAGAATCACTCACATGCATAAATTTAAATAGTTTTGTAAAAATATAACATGTGCTTTAAATTGCCCGCTCCCTCCCCCCCCCTCCGAAAAAAAAAACACAACAAAATTATGAAATTTTAATTTTGCAATTAACTTTTTATAAACAAATATTTCAGGAAACAGAGGCGCTTGTATGATAGAACAATAAAAGCAGGAGTGATAATAGAAGTCACATGTAGATATGTCTTTATGTCTGAAACACCAGAGAAATTAAAATATTTGAGTTTTTCAAAACTTAAAAGAAATTGGCCTGTCCTTAGCAATGTTGGATAGTGAGTTTTAGATGTGAAAGCCTCATGAATATACTACTCTGACTTAATCTAATTAGAAAAAAGAAAAAATGAGGAGAAAACTAGTCACCAGTCTTTCACGAAGAAGATGAGATGACTTTCCAATATTTGAAATATCATAATATGTATAAAACTTAAATGAGCCACCATTTTTCACCAGGAAAATATGATCACTTATCAATTTTTGAGATATGTATGAACAGAACTTTATCAACTTTAATGTGAGAGTTTATCACAAAGAACATGAGATAACCTATGTTTGAACAGAACCACATTTGTATATAGAGGCTCCAGTTCATCAACTGTGCTAACTTATCAATGTTTGAAATTTGTTTGTACAAAAAAAACATCAAGGTGCAAGTCTCTTTTATTAAGAACAGACTTATATATGAATTAGATAAATTACAATATTTACAAACATTTATACTACCACACCCATTTAAAATATTTCAGCTTAGAGTATATTATCCAAAAAAATATGTATTGTTATAATGTACTTTATTGTGTATTTATTAATAAATTTATTGTATAGTTTTAATTCTACTGGATTTTAAAAACGTTAAGATTTTACTAGATCTTGAAAATATTATGTTTCATGCTCTTTAATTAAATGTTGAATAATGAATCCAATGAATACTGTAATAAGAATAGGATTAAATTGATAATGTTTTCTATTTTTAACTAATATAAAAGTAAAAAAGTAAGGTTTAACTTTAAAGAAAAAAATAGCCACACTGGCCTTGGGTTTGATACTATAACTCTCAGTTCATTCCTGTTGGTAGATTTTCTAGCCTATAAAGATACTCAAGTATTTTATAAGTAATAGGTTTTTTTTTTTGTTTTTGTTTTGGTATTTTTTTTATCTTGAAGCAGCATGCCTCCAGGTTATTGCTATTTTTCATGAAAATTTTGAAAATGTATATCAAAGTAAAATATTGTGAAGTAAACAAAGAAAGTAATGACTATTGTACATATTACTAATGACACAATACATATAATTTACCAAAAAGACTATGCAAAAATAGCCCGGGGATAGTCACACTGTAGAAATAGGGGGATCATTCAAATTTTGCAAAATCAGTCATTCATGCCACATAATGTAAGGTATTTCTGGGACTTTTAACTTTTTTTTTAATATCTGTTTTATACAGTTTGATTTTCTTATGGCATATCTGGAGGCATGAAACATTTATTTCTAAATAGAGAAATTGTTATTTGATCACAATTTCAGTTTTTGTCGCTGTTTGAAAATGTACCTTTGAGATGAAAAAATATGGAATATTTTGATAAATCTTCGTTAGACTTGTCCATCCGATAGAAGATTTATCTAAGAATGATAGGACTATAACTGCATAGAAATTATGATAGATTCCGTTTTAAAAAAAAGTTTTCAAAAGTTTTAGCCAATTGTTTTTTAACACGACGTCAAAGTTGACCATCAAAGGCCGTTTTTGAACATGACGTCGTCGCGTATCCTTGGCAACAATTACGGGTTTTTCAACGCAATAGGCGGACAAAATATCTTAAATCCTACAGCATTCGACGGAAATTATTTTTTCCTCTAAGCTGATACAAAATTTATCGTTTTACGCCCATTTTTTTTTTTTTTTTTTTTTGAAAAATGGAAAGAATACTGTCAATTTTGAGTATATTTTGACTTTCAATTTAGCCGCATTTTTCGGCTTTAAAGGGGCTTTTTTTAAAATTCCTGAAATAATTTTTGATGTTTGTCTTGAAACGTCCTTTAAAATGTATACTCAGTTAAAATAAGGGAGCTACCAACTCAAATTTTTCGGAACACGTAATTTTATTTCCCCAAATCCTTGAGTTATTTTGTAACAAAATTCGACGTATGCAGATACTTTTGACACTTCAAATAGCAGCAATAATGTTCAGCTCATCAGGAGAATTGTTTTAAAGTTTTACTTATACATATAAAACAACAATGTTTCATTGCAAATGCTTAAAATTTTGAATGAGACCAGCCGATGAAAAAAGCATATTTATATTTAAAATCTTAGCCTTGGATCTAAGCGGTAATATTTTGCTTATTCATAACATACGCGCTTTTTCGTACGAGCACGTCAATATTTCTGATTTGTGAAAGTCTAAATACAGGTACATTTCAATATAACGTGTTACTTGAAAAAAAAGATCTGTCAGCAGTGTACGAAACTTTCTAGATATTTAACAACAATTGTCTAGTTAACTATCATTGGCTTGGTCGAAGTGCAATTTTATTGAATATATTATCGCCTTTCCATTATGTGACGTTTTTGTTTGCTGAAAAAAATGTACGAAAAACATTGTTTTTAAGCAATAACTTCGTAAGGAATTGTAAACAGACGCATGTAAAGCAAATTACGTCGGGCGTTCAAAGGCAACGTGTACGCTGTACACACAACAGCTGAGAGTTATCATTGTGGTGTAACTTTTTGATATTGTAATACAATAAATAAATGAACTTGAATCGAGAAATATGCCACACGGAACAAAAGCAAATATATATTTTAATGTAAATTTAGAAATAAATACATGTCTGTGGATGTTTAGCTGAACATATAATTGCGGTGCAGGCGCTCATGAGCTAGATACTGCACAAACGAGTGTTGCGTTGTAAATCTTTGTACAAAATAAAGACATTTCAATTTATATTGTCATTTTATGTCAGTACATGTTACGGGCACTGTAGAGGATCTGTCGATGTTTCATATGTTGTTTTCACTAAACATTTAATCAGTATGCAATTGACATGTTAATAAAACCGAGAATTATTACATTTTACTCAAAATTTTACTGTTTTAGTTTTTTATAATCTTATTCTGACAAATATCAGATAAGACTATTATTTTTTTCCTCTTATAGAATGTGGGTAGTTCTTTTTTCTTTGTTTTAAAACAAAATTTGTATTAAACGAGAATAAAAAAATCATATTTTGGAAATATTTGACCTTTATAATTAAAAAAATATATATTTAAGCCAATACGGACTACATACAAAGTTCCCGTATATTACGAGTGTACAGATCACAGTATATTAGTCATATACATATAGCATGATATACGGTCCGGTACATCTAAGTATTCAAATTTCACTTATTTTTACCTGTCTATCTATAAACGAAATTCCGTATCCTTTAATGTATCCGTATATTTTGCGCAGTGGTCATAATGGCGTATAATACCGTTAATAGCGGGATGTTGACACTGGGTGATCGCTTTTTATGACCACCCGTGATAGCGTGACATAAATCTAAAGGGATGGGGGAAATAAAATCACGTGTACTGAAAAATTTGAGTCGGTGACCCCCTTATTATTTTAGTAATTTGACTAAGTATACATTGTAATGGACGTTTAAAGAAAAAAATCAAAAAATTATCTCAGGAATTTTTAAATCAGCCGCTTTAAAGCTGAAAAATGCGGCTAAATTGACAATCAAATTTTACTCTAGTTCCGATTTGCTGCTCAAAATGGCCACCAGTGCTAAAAATAATAATATCTTGTGGTGGGATTTTAACTAAACTTTACAGGATTGATGAGTACCATCCATAAGTATACATATCTTCGGCAAATTCCACTTCGCTGCACAGAATGACCACCAAGCTAAAAATATAAAAATCATGTCGACTCTCACAGGTCAAACTACTGGTGATATTTCAACCAATTTTTACAGTATTGATCAGTACCGTCCCTAGTTATGTACGTTGTGTACATCGCCAGCATGTGAAGCTCTGCTGCAAAAAATTGCTCCAAGATCTAGAAGTATAAAACTTTCGTTTGCTTTACAGGTCAAACTACTGGTGGGATTTCAACCAAATTTTACAGTTTTGATCACTACCATCCCTAGTTTTGTTAAGAACGTTGTGTACATCGCCGGCATGTGACGCTCTGCTGCAAAAATTGCTGCAAGATATAGAAGTAGAAAACTTTCGTTTGCTTTACAGGTCAAACTACTGCTGGGATTTCAATCAAATGTTACAGTTTTGATCAGTACCATCCCTAGCTAAGAACGTTGTGTACATCGCCTGCATGTGACGCTCTGCTGCAAAAGATTGCTGCAAAATCTAGAAGTAGAAAACTTTAGTTTGCTTTACATGTCGAACAACTGGTGGGATTTCAACTAAACTTTACAGAAGTGATCAGAACTATCCCTTGTTGTGCACATTGCCTGCAAGTTCCGTTTCACTGAACAAAATAGCCACCACAGCTTAAAATAATAAAAAAATTTGTCACAGGTCAAACTACTGGTAGGATTTCAACCAAACTTAATAGGTGTGAACAGTACTATCCTTTGTTGTGCATATCGGCAGCACGTTTAACTTCGCTTCTCAAAATGGCCTTCAGAGCTTTAAAAAAACAATATCTTGTTCGGCTTTCACAACTGCTGCTAAGATTTCAATGAAACTTCACAGAAGTGAACAGTGCCATCCCTATTTGTGCACATTGCCGGCATATTTTGTTTTACTGCACAAAATTGCCCCAACGTTAAAAGAAAAGAAAAATCTATCACATGTCAAATCGCCAAAATTCAAAGGAGTGATCAGAACACCTGTTTTTTGACCTATAAATGATAAAAAATCTTAGGAGTAAGCTTGAATTGTCATTACTTTGTTATTTTCTAGAGATTAGATTCATGCTTAGGCAAACAAACACAAAACAACATGTTAAATTTTTCTAATATAACTTGTACCTTTTAATGACTGTTACCTCCAAAGTAAAACAATTGAAATTCGCTCAAAATGTCATAACTTTGTTTTTATCTATGATTTGATTCATTCTTGGACAAAAGAACACATATCATTCAACTATGACCTTTACTAAAATCTGTTCACAGTCAAATTCAAATTTATTTTATACTTTTTTATTATGTTTTCTAGGAGTACTCTAATAGATATTACAATATTATCCTGATGTGTTTGAATTTTAATATAAGAAAAAGCCGAGCATGGCCAGAGCTAGATAGTGGATCTTGTTTTCAATGCCATCTACATTGTATGTTTCCATTCCATTTTACATTTTCACATGTTTAGTGTATTGTGCTTGAATGGTTTCTACAAAAATCAGTTTGTTCTCACAGTCCTAGTTTTATTTTAGAAATTATTTATAAGCAGTGAAATTTTCTGTTTATTTTCTATTTGCATAATAATTTCTTGCAATAAATATAGAAAGTACACTGATTTATGTGTTATACACTCACATAAGGAAGTCATTTACATGAAAATTGGTTAAAAGAAAATATTACATACTTTGAAACAACTATAGTTTCCCAACAAATTCCAATGTCATATGTATATATAATTATAAATATAATTTTATACTGTATACAAAATGGACACTTTTCTACTTTGAAAGTGGGAAAGATATCAGCTTGGAACACCTGAAGTAGATTTGCAACATATTGCGCCCCCATCAGTGCTTCAGCACTTTGATTTTCCCAAGACCCCAATGCAGAACGACAGGACATGTTAAGAAGAAAATACTTCTAAAGTTTCGATTAGTTAATCACATCGGGTAACAATGAAGTTTCGATGCTTCATTTGTTACTAATACACCATATGTTTCCAATGTGTATGGTATTAAGGACACATAGACCGAGCGAAATGTCATAAATGGTCATTAATATGAAATTCTGTTTCATTCAATATCTTGATAAATATTTTATCCTCATTAATGAATGGTTTCTTTCATATTTTGACACAATAACCCCTTTAACAAGACATTTAATTACGCATATTTAAGGTCAGGTTCTAAACTTGTAATTTTATTTAACTTGATGGATTTCATTCAAACTTGTACACAATTATCTTTCGTTCAAGACTATCAATTCTACTCACCTAGGTGTTAACTTGACCTCTGGCTGGCCTGGAATCTTGAAGGTATGAAAACTTTAAAGTATGTCATACTATTTTCCTCCGCCGTTTAAAATTGGAGGGGAATGTTATTGACCCTGAATTATTAAGGTTCTGTAAATGTTTGCGCTACTTCTCGGCAACTGCTGACTGGATTTTAAGGAAACGTTATGGGAACTGTGGTTGCTGATGTTGATAATAACTAGCATTCGTCGGTTGACGATTTTGCTTGTTTTCTTATTTTTGGACGCATTTCTTAAATATTTTTACAGAATAACACATTTATATCCCAAATAAAGGGCATATAAAATTTCCCTCTATCCGACCTTTCAGTCGTAAAACTTTAATACATCTTCCGTAAAAACGAATGGAATTAGTTAAAAACGACGTCGCAACATATATCAATTGACCATGACTTTACAATGACCTGACATGGAAGGTCAAGTTGTCGTTAATATGGACACATACTGGTAGTCGCAATGTCATCCTTCGGGGTAACATGTCGTCTTTTAGTGTAAACTCTTGTTGACTTCTACCGGGTATGTTAGTACATAACTGAAACTTAAATCAAGCCTGATAGATGCCATGATTTTGTTAGTTTATATGTCGGCAATACGACATATATAAACGCGACATGTTACCTCCTGTTATTGAATTAATCATGGCGTCTTGACTACTTTTTGCTAACATCTGTGCATGAGCATCACATTTTATTCCTGTCGACATAACGTTACATCTTCCTAATATCTTTTCATGTGTCTTTAAGCTGAATGCGGTGAGGTGGGTAGGGCGTGAGGTTTATTTCGTTCACTTTATGTATGTGGCCGTTCTAATTATTTTTAGGATTTATAGCCCGGACGATTCAAATTTTAGCCTCCTTTAACTAAAAACCCGCACTTGCATGTGTTGAAAAACCGTACCGGTACGTCTTATATTTTTCTGTGAAAATTTCGTTTATACGTTAATACTTTAAAAAAGGGCTTGATAATTACACAGCACTTTTTTGTGCCAAATTTGTACGAACTTGTCACATTTTTGTGAGGAATTCGAGCGAATTTTTCACACAAGTAACGAATTCGTTTTTGTGAAATTGAGGTTCAACAAAGCTGCTTTCAGGCCAAGGTCAATTGTCAGCCGTTTCCGTTCAGAAATAGAGAAACACAAAGCCAACATATTTTGTGAATGAACTATCCCCTATAATTATTATAATACCTTTTTGCTCGGCTGTTCAAAGGTCAGGGTTACATTAAACTAGAATTTAAAGTCAATTTCTGCTAAAAAGAAACAACAAAAAAACGAGACAACTTTTTTTGCCCACAACTTTTAAACTGCAAAGGATGATAAAGTATTTTCGTCCAATAACTAGATAGCCATTTCACAGCATTGAAATTTTATATAACGATTATTTTTACTGAGTTAATGACTTATGACAACAAACGTCAAAGTCAAATAATTATTTTACACTATACCAAGAACCGTGTTGGATCAAATAAGTACATGACTATTTTACCAAACGCTTTTAAATGTTGATCGCAATCAATGAGTAAAACAGACAAATATATTTTACGGTCATGGTCCAGCACGGTTCAGGGAAAACTATTTCTTCTAAATCATAACAAGCAAATAATCGGCCATTGGCCTATGAACACCTTATAATTGTCATCCACGTTAAATCAAGTAACAGAAATATTCCGTTTATTGGCTTTGGTATTATTTTTAATGTCAGCGTCACAATGGCTTTGCAGAAAACTTGTTTTTTCGCTTAATAGAAAAAACACCTGAACTATTTTTAAAACTTCTTAGGTATATATATCTTTTTATGAAAATTTGTAATTGGTAATGATATGGTGACAATAAAAACGGAATTATCATTTTTTCACTACTCATGACGTTATCTATGAATCATTATGTCTCCCCCACCTCGGGGGGAGACATATTGTTTTTGCCCTGTCCGTCAGTCCGTCCGTCCGTCAGTCCGTCAGTCCGTCCGTCCATTCTTCGTTTCCGGACGATAACTAGAGTTCCTTTTGACCTACAGCCCTCAAACTTCATAGGATGATTGGTCTTATAGAGCTGATGATCCCTATTGTTTTTGGGGTCAGTAGGTCAAAGGTCAAGGTCACACTGACCGTTGGTCAATTTCTCGTTTCCGGATGATAACTAGAGTTCCTTTAGACCTACAGACCTCAACTTCATAGGATGATTGGTCTTATTGAGCAGATGATCCCTATTGTTTTTTGGGGTCAGTAGGTCAAAGGTCAAGGTCACAGTGACCGTTGGTCAATTTCTCGTTTCCGGATGATAACTAGAGTTCCTTTTGACCTACAGCCCTCAAACTTCATAGGATGATTGGTCTTATAGAGCAGATGATCCCTATTGTTTTTGGGGTCAGTAGGTCAAAGGTCAAGGTCACACTGACCGTTGGTCAATTTCTCGTTTCCGGATGATAACTAGAGTTCCTTTTGACCTACAGCCCTCAAACTTCATAGGATGATTGGTCTTATAGAGCTGATGATCCCTATTGTTTTTGGGGTCAGTAGGTCAAAGGTCAAGGTCACACTGACCGTTGGTCAATTTCTCGTTTCCGGATGATAACTAGAGTTCCTCTAGACCTACAGCCCTCAAACTTCATAGGATGATTGGTCTTATTGAGCAGATGATCCTATAGTTTTTGGGGTCAGTAGTTCAAAGGTCAAGGTCACAGTGACCGTTGGTCAATTTCTCGTTTCCGGATGATAACTAGAGTTCCTTTTGACCTACAGCCCTCAAACTTCATAGGATGATTGGTCTTATAGAGCAGATGATCCCTATTGTTTTTGGGGTCAGTAGGTCAAAGGTCAAGGTCACAGTGACCGTTGGTCAATTTCTCGTTTCCGGATGATAACTAGAGTTCCTTTTGACCTACAGCCCTCAAACTTCATAGGATGATTGGTCTTATAGAGCAGATGATCCCTATTGTTTTTGGGGTCAGTAGGTCAAAGGTCAAGGTCACAGTGCAGTGGGGGAGACATGCGCTTTTTTACAAAAGCATCCTCTAGTTAAAGTTGATTGAAACTCTGTATTGTTTTAATTATAGACCACCCTCAACAATGATTATTCAACAATATGTAGCAGAATGCTTTGCTCTGTACCAGGCATACTTGGTGCTACCAGGGGCAATATTCCATGGCATGGTACCACATGTGGAAATGGCAAGGTACGATTTAACTTAATGATTAAAAATTAATATAATGCTTAACAAGCTTCTCTTTTCTTAAATTGCTAAATCTAAAATTGTAATTATACCAAAATAAGTAATCATCATTTATCAATTAAAATAATTGCATCTCTCAGAAATATATTACTCTTTGGATTTATCCTTAGATGTGTCAATCCGGGCATTGCATCGAATCTCCCCTAGCACCTCCAGTCGACGATGGTAAGTGAGGCTTCAATTTAAAATATTTACGATTTTCAAATACAATCATCGTCGGTATAAACTTTAAGGTAATATTTCATCCTTTCACAAAGTTAGTTCCCATAAATAGTAAAATACCACAGATAATTTACTATCATAATTATTTAAACACACCGTGATAAACATATACTGTGAAAACAAACATGTGCGTCACTGCGTTTCAAACAGGACAAAAACCACAATCCGTTTTGTAATCATCTACTTACCCTATAAATACCTGTAAGCAACTACACATTCCAGTTTTACAATACGTCATTTAAGGAATGATATATTCCAATTTCCCAAACAGTGATATATATTATTATTGCTCAATAAAATCACTGTTTGGAGTTCGGATGCGAGGAATTATATCACGAGGAAATAGCTCGGGCAATATAATGATGCGCATCCGAACGACACCGATTTGTATTTACTATTTCGATTCTTACTCGATATCATCACATAAATATGCTGCCGTACTGGATATTTAGCCTAATTACGGCTTATTTGTTGCCTTACTTTAATTTTAGCGCGTCACATTTTAGTGCTTAAGTCACGTGTTTAATGATTACGTCACATGTCTTAATATAGAAGGTCAAACAATGACTTTATTTAAGAAATACTATATATCCCAAACAGTGATATTATCGCTCAATAAAATCACTTTTTGGAGTTCGGATGCGAGGAATTATATCACGAAAGCGTAGCCCGAGTGATAAAATGTTGCGCATCCTTACGACAAGCAGTGACTTTATCAAACAATAAACTCACCGATTAGTATATAAATAACACATGGGTTTGTGGGTAACAGTAAAAATATCATCCCGAGGAAAATATTGTTACCGGTAACAGTATTTTTACGAGGGATGACATTTTTACTGTTACTCACAAACCCATGTGTTATTTATTTTATTACCCCGAACAAAAATACTGTGATAATCTGAAATTAATAACTAAATCTAACTGTAACAAAATAAACCAAGAGTAACGATAATTAAACTGTCCTTACCTTAAGTTTTAAGTGTAATTAAGGCCTACTTGAGAAGTTTTTCTTTTATTCTTTAAGCAAGTGATGATATCTACCAGTCATAAACATACAATAAAGACGGTTTTATTTAGAAAACAAAACACTAACCCATTTATACGGTTATGATCTGTGAAATTTGATCCTTCTGTTTCCAGAATATTCTTTGGATGGTTTTTGACAAAATAACGATGATATCCTATGTCTGTCCACCATATCTGTAACGTTTCACTGATTAGAATTGTTAAATAATCCTTTGTTGCATACTTAAATCGTCTGAATGTTCCAGTCTGACACATAATTATTTACATTGCAATTACTTCCGTTGAAAACGGCTGTTTACTTTTTGACTATTGAACAAAAAAATATTATATACGCGGAAAGCACACCAGGCAACTAAATGGGTGTCATAGTTACTCAAGAGAAGAAATTGATGTCATATCGGGGTTTAACGTCGAAAAACGAATGAATCGGGGGAAAAATGGCGGCCATTTTATCTCATTTTATTTAGAAAATAGACCACGTGACCAGATTTTATACTGTTAAAAAATACTGTTACCTATGTAACAGTACAAAATTCTTAGTCACGTGGTCATGGGAAATTAACATTACGAAAAAAAGTGAGGGGTAATAAAATATATTATTTCGGTTCTAACACGACATCAACAGGCCGTATCTGATATTTTCTTACATTGCGCCTGATTTATTTTCATACTTATCTTCAGGGCGTCATATTTTAGTGGTTACGTCACGTGTATAATGATAACGTCACATGTCTTAATATAGAATGCCAAACTGATTATTATGCATAATAACACACCGTAGGCTCCTCTATGTTCAATAGGGGAAAATTATGGTCGTGTTAATATACATAAAAACACACGCTTTCGGTTCTTCTGTGTTGGGAAAATACGGGTCGAATAAATTATGTATATGTTCGTGTTCATTCGTGCTATTCTACACAAATAAAGTTCCACTAGAGCGAGAGCGATAATCTCTGTAGAACAGCTACGGATGCATACTAACACACTTTGTGCCAAGCTTTATTTTGCTTCATTAATAATCGCTTTATTACATCACCACTTTTGTACACACGCGGTTCTAAGTATTATGACAAATAGAAGGCGACTATGAACAGAATTTCTTAAATTATCGACTTTTTTCTTCTATGAAAATTAACATATTTTTTTTATTCTACAGAAATTAGAAATATTCTCCTGTCGCTATCGCTCCCGTCGAACTTTCTCATTTCTGTATAACAGCACGGATGAACACTTACATATACATAAATCCACTAAGATGTCTAGTATAATATAACTATATAATATATACTATATAGACTATAATTGTTTTATCACATTTTCATTTTTGTAATAGAAATTCGTAATAGAAATCAGAAAAAACTACCAAAAAACAACTACATAAAACGTGAATTTCTCTCTCTTGTGCCCTTTCACTTTTTCACCTTCCCACTCCCCAATACCAGCTTATAATGTCGTAAGCTACCTAACACCTATATAATATTTAAAACATAAAACAACATCCCATGTTATGCTTGTTTGTGGAGAAAGTGATTTAAAAGGACTCCCCTGAGGTTTAAAATTCTAAAAACATAACATTTGAATTTCTTACATAAATGAGCTGGGGCACTTTAAACAGAAATATTTGCAAAAATTGTTTAGAAATATACTTTGAAATAAATTGAAAATCGTATTTTTACTATGTTTTTCTTAGCCATATTTGAGTGAAAAGCGTTTTAACGCTTTTCATTTTGAGTAATTTCTTTTACAATTTAAATAATAATTCTGGAAAAACAAAGTGGCGAATGATCTGAAATTTTGCACGAAGATTCTTAACCTACATCAAATGGTACATTTATTTGGAAAAAAATATATTTTCTGTCCCATCATGTCAAAAAACCTAAGTGGAGTCCCTTTAAGGGAAATAATTCATTCAGCGGATGAACCGTTTAATTTCAGCAGTTGCATACCTATATGAGAATAAATTCATTTCATTAATTTTCTTTCTTATTATTTTTTATTTTTCATTTTATTTTTTATTTTGCTGCTGGGAATGTGCGTTACCGCTGCCCCATTGGAGCCTCAGTGAAAAAAACTACTCTAGTAAATTCAAGGTGCGAAAAAAACTTAACCGCTATATAGCAGTTGAGTTGTTTTTTCTATAGGAAATGTTTTTCCTATAGGAAATGACAAAACTGTACTGCTATATATCAATACATTTTTCAAATGATCATTGAAAGTGTACTTAGTATAAAGGGTTGGTAAGAACAAAGAAAAAGTTCCAAACCATGCAATAATTCCACATAACAGTCGAGTTCGATATACTTTAACTGTTTTATCGCATGGTGCAGCGATTCGTCTTTTTATGTTCCTCAGCTGTTATACACAACTCTAACACGATCCGCATTTTTTCACTATTGCA